>NC_136524.1:5086363-5131363 GCF_053919585.1 Euprymna scolopes
TAAGCATCTTTTTATCTATCTATCTATCTATCTATCTATCTATCTATCTATTTATCTGTCTGCCTGACTGTCTAGCTGCCTTTCTCTCCCACACGCTCTCTCCTTCTGTCTGTCTGTCTCTCTCTCCCCCTCTCTCTCTCAATATATATATATATATGTATATATATATATATATATATATATATAAGTGAAAATGTCTGCCTGTCTGTGTATACTTCCATACAAAATAACTCTGTCAATTTTCGATCTACAGACTCGAAATTTGGCATACGGAGTGTTGAGACTTGGGAAAATCTTTTTAATCCGTTTTAAGCCAGAAATTTGGCTGTAATGGGATCAAAGTTCAATGCTTTGTACGTTTGAGAACTCTACGAACCTCCTCCGCTAATTTGGTGTCTAAACACTTGGAATTTTTAGATATAGATTACGTGGACATGGATCTAACTTTATAATTGTATTTGAGTCCAAAATAATAAATGCTGACGGGTCAAAAATGGGGCCAAATGTTGAAAAAATTGACCTAAACATTTCATATTTTACATAAAGTGTATTCAGAACTAAGGCAAGCTATGTAATCGTTTTTTTTTTTTTTTTGCCAAATAATTGGCTGCCAAGGGTCAAAGTTCAAAAGAGTGCACCTTAGCAAATTATTAAACCAATTTTGGGTCTAACCAGTTGATATTTTCAGACTTGCAGCAAGCTTTTTAATCAGTTTTTGGGCGAAAATTTGCTGGCAAGAGATCAAAGTTTACAGAGTTGACCTTTGCAGACTCTACCAAACTCCTCCTCCAATTTTAGGTCTAAACACTTGAAATTTAAGATGTCGGTTACTTGAACATTGGTCAAACATTTTAATTAAATTTGAGCCCAAAACAATAAATGTTAAGGGGTCAAAATTGGGGTCAAAGTTTAAAAAAATTGACGTCTGCGATCTCTAGCAACTTTTCTCTATGGTAGTTAAGGAATGCTATTATATAGAAAGGCATTACCGTACATATTCACGCTTTTTGGATATATACATATGCACATAAAGTTATGAACACTACATAGGGCCCGAGCAAAGCCGGGCAGAACTGCTAGTGTATATATAATATGCTCGATTATTAAAAGATATATAAAAATAAGAGGGTAATATTTTTTTATTCATTCATGCGTTAAAAAATATTAGAAAATCAGTGGTACCTTCGGTTTCAAATTTCAAAAAAAAGGTACTAATATGGGGTCCCTTATCTCAAACTTTTTTTACCCTTTGTTTAAAACTATTATCTTTCAGCTGAAGAAAGTCTGTTTCTGTATTCAAATGCATTTTATTCTCATCAATTTATTTACTCATATAAATACACACAGGCGTATACACAGACGCACAAACACGCACGCAGACAAACACACACACATATGTATGTATGTATGTATGTATGTACGTACGGCACAATCACGTTGACACACCGGTTCGCGTTAGATCCCCGAAGTTAAGCAACGTTGAGCTTAGCCAGTACCAGATGGGTGAGCATTTGGGAATTCTAGGCGCTGTATGTGCTCTCTGCTTATCTCGGCATTTGTTTTCAGTCGTTCTGAACCTCCATTTGCCACTGGTATTCAACAATGTCAACTCAGTAGAGGTGTGGTTGGAAATGCGCAACTGTTGCCACAAAAATTTCACACGCAGACACCCTTACAGTGGATATCCATAGTCTGTCAAGACTGAAGGAAGCCTTTTTTTTGCATGTATACGTTAATGGTTTACTTGAAACATAATCATAATGGATTAAAAGAATTTTCTCATAAAAAAGTTTTTTATAATGAAAAAAATACATTTTTTATATAAATTTTGATAATCTGGAAAAAAAATCCAAGCTCAATACCTTTTTATTGTGTTCCAGAGCGTGTACCGTTTAGTATAATAATTCTCTATGTTCCAAATATCAAATATTTACTCAGTTGCTCAATTAATACTTCTCGAAAGGTGTCCCTTACAATATCTTTTCGTATTGCTACAAACAAGTTTGCAAAATTATGTTATTGCTGCCTATGTAGTCACGTACTCATGAGATGGTATTTATTTGCTCCCCCACTGAGCAAATTAGGCACAAGGCCGTTTTTAATGTGAGGTAAAAACCAGCTCCCCTAAAAGGGGTCACTCTGGTTACCAAAAATAATTAATTGTCCCAGTATAGAGGGTTTCCCGTCCATTGACTGGTACAAACCATCTTAAGTGCAGCATCTGCCGGAACAGATACTACACTTTGATCTTGTCCCAAAGGCAGTCACGTACTCATGAGATGTTTACCTTAGATAACTTGTAGTAAAAACACCATTTTGGACATGCAACTGACACACTGACGTCTCTTCTCAGTTCGAAGATTAAGGTTATAATCAGTTTGACCATAACATAAATTTGCAGATCTCAAAACTGATTATACTAACCTTGAATATTGAAAATGATTATATATATATATATATATATATATATATATATATATAATATATATATGCATGTATGTATGTATGTATGTACTTATTAGAAAATCGCCCAGTATTTCCCAATCGTAAAATACATTTAAATATAATATTTAAATTTATTAGATTACGTATGTATGTATATATATATATATATATATATATATATATATAAATTTACCAGTTATCAATGTTAAAAAAATATAATCGCCTGATGATCAAAACAAGATTTAAAAAAGGCACAAGGTCCACCGAGTTTTATAATTATATAGGTACACATAATTGTATATTGTGTGTTTTTATTTTGAAAGAATCAATGAAAATCAAAAACAAAAAAGAATTCAGGAAATAATATACAGAGTGCGTAAGGTACGTGAGAGCATCTTAAACGCTTCCATCATATAGGATATTGTGTTATAAGGATTGTTATTAAGTTCTTATTTAACGACGTCCCACGCGTAATAATCAAAAGGATGAAGGTTTGGTGAGTTAGGAGGCCATAATTTTGATGCAACATGATAATGGAAATTCTTGGACATACAATCCTGGCTTTTGAGTGTTTTATCGCATGGTGCTGAATCTTGTTGGAAGACATAACCCCACCAATTGGCTATGCTGTTTATCCAAGTCTTAACAATAGTTTGAAGACTCTTACAAAAGTTTCTGAATTGACCCTATGGCTCCGTAGAAAAAAAGATGAGGAGGTATGATGTGACGTTCACGGCTAACATCACCGGAAACTGCTCGGAATTACGTGTGCATAAGAGTTGGAACTTCAGTGGGATCCACACATAGCCATTTATCATTTCTTCAATTGACTTCTTGATCCTGATCGAAGTTTTCTTCATCAAAGAAAAACCAACATCCCTGTTCTTCTGGATCTTTCAAGTTGTATGAGTTGCTCCCAGGCATTAAACGATTCTCTTGGAGTTTTTTTTTTGTGGACATGAACTGACGTCGCCTAAGAACGTATGATTTGTTTCTGAGGTTTTGGTGTACAACATTTTTTATTGTTTATTAAGACACTTAAAGAACTTTGGCCAGATGTCCCATTTGTGTCCCAGGATTGTTGTTGATTATGACATGCACACTCTTTACAAATTCGGGTGTTCCGTTTCTCCCTGCTCGTGACTAATTCATCATCATCGTTTTTATTTAACTCCTTTCTAACTTTGCAAACAAAAGATTTGGCGACTTTTAGAAATTTTGCAATTTCATAATTGCTGTGTTTCGTTTTTATAGACATTATTACAACGTGTTTTTATAGACATTATTACAACGTGTCTTTATGGACACGATTACAAAGTGTTTTTATAGACACGATTACAACGTGTTTTTTTTTCTTTTTATTAGTTATAGTAGTATCATGCCTGTGATCATCTGAAAGAAAAAACAAACGTTTGTTAATATTATAGTATATTTTTTATTTACATTACAAAAATATAAGTGCCCTCAAATACCTCACGCACGCCGTGCAGTGAAAAAGAGATAAAGGGTGATGCAATATTCAATATAAGATCTGTCCTGTCTACTTTTTAATGTGGCGTGAAATAACTGGCGTGGATATAAAGTCTCGCCGGTCATCATAAGATTATAAGACATAATATGTAGAAATCTTGTTAAACCCTTCGTGTATTCTGTGTTTTCAAAATAATAAAGTGATGTATACGAGGTTTCTTCAATAAGTTTTCAGACTGTTTTCATATGAACAGTTTTATTGATATAATAATATAATATAATATAATATTATATAATGATATAATACAATATAATATAATATAAAATATAATATAATACTATATAATATAATAATATAATATAATATAATAAAATAATATAATAATATAATATAATATGAACACTTTTATTGATATAATAATATAATAATATGAACACATGTATTGATATAATAATTTCATATAAACTTTTTTTGATTGATAATACATACATGAAACTTTAGTCCTCTTCGAACTACACTATATCAGCTACAAAGCACTTGTTGAACCGTTCCAAGAACTTTTAGAAGACCCCACGGAAGTTCTCACTTGAGCGTGTTAATGATCCTTATCACAGTCTCTTTCACCTCCTCAATTGTCTCAAAACGACACACTCCAGGATTTTCCTGGAGTTTAAGGAATAGCCAAAAATTACAGAGAGCAAGGTGTGGACTATAGTGTGAGGAACTGTCGTGATGCCCATCTTAGTCATGAAAACGTCTTTATTTCCGATCTTCTCTGACCACCCCTGGGACAAAATGTGCGCAAATATTCCGCATCTTCAGTTGCTCGCGTATAATTGTGTGTACAGTTCCCACACTGACATCAAACTGTGCACATATTGTCTCTATAGACATACGACAGTCTTTATCCATGACATTATTTATTTAGTCAATCAACTCTGGTGTTATGACTTCCTTACTCCACCCACACCTCTCATCATCCCTTACAGACTTAGTGCCTTTCTTGAATCTCTGATGCCACTGAAAAACTAAAAAAAAAAACAATGCTAGATTCATAAGCAGTCTAAATAATTCCATACGTTTTTGTGGCATATTTTCAATTTTATAGCAGAATTTTATAGCATTTCGTTCTTTTAAAGTGTCCTCACGTCCAGATTGCATTCACCAGCTGTAAAAATCCGGCTTTAGTCTGGTGTATTCCAATTCCTGCTAAAGCTGCTTATTTGGACTGGAAATTATAAAAATTGGTCGGTCATCTCATAAGATGGATAGCAATAACATACAGAATTTTCATGAGTCTATGACAATTTAAAATGCTTGTACAAAACAAAGTTTGGAAACTTATTGAAGGCACCTCGAATATATATATATATATATATATATATATATATATATATATATATATATATGTCTAACCACACTGATGAGCTGTGAAACAGCGAAACAGTACTGTATGTGAATTACTATATATATATATATATATATATATATATATATATATATATATATATATATATATATATATATATATATATACTGTATTAACAAAACCAAACTCCAGAAAAAGGAATTGATAGCAACAAAATATATTTCATTGTAAGTTACAATTGTTTCAAGACTGGTTGGACAAATTCAAGCATTATGTCGTTTGAACCAATTGTAACTTACAATGAAATACACTTTTTGTTGCTATCAATTCCTTTTTTGAAGTCTTGGTTTTTGTTAAAACAATATATTAATACTCAATTATGAAATATGATAATTTTGTAGCTTACAGTTTAAGTCATCTCTTTTTGGCTTAAAATTCATTGGTATATGAAAATTTACTGAATTATACGAACCCAGCAAAATTCAGTATATTACAAACAAGTCTCTCTCACTCTCTCTCTCTCTTTCTCTCTCTCTCTCTCTCTCTCTCTCTCTCTCTCTATATATATATATATATATATAAACATATGTGTGTGTTTGTGTTTGTGTGTGTCAGTGTGTGTATGTGTTGGTGTGTGGGTGTGTAAGTTTGTGTATGTGTGTGTGCGTGTGTGTTTTAAATAATTAAAGCGAAAAGTTCCAACTTAAGCAGTATTCTGATCACAACAAATAAAGGATTTCTTTGAATGAACCATAAAATGTTAAAAGTCCTGGGGAGAGAAATAGAGTGCGATATAGATACAAATCTGAAGTTAAGATTAAGAGACAGAGAGAAAGAAAGAAAGAAAGAAAGAAAGAGAAGGCAAGATAGATGGAAAGATAAATAAAGTCAAAAGTTCTGACGTTGTTTACTTCAAGAAGCCGTAACATGTTTAAAATATTGTGGGAAGAGAGGAAGGCTAACAGCTTTTTAACCTACGTAGATTCGTTAAGAGGTGGTGTGGAGGAAGTTGCCCTATGTCCGTGTTATTTGAGAAGATGTACATATTAAATATCTATGCATATATATATATTAATTATGTATGGGTGTGTACATATTTAATATGTATGTGTTCTCCAATAACACCCGTATATATATATATATGTGTGTGTGTGTGTGTGTGTGTGTGTGTGTGTGTGTGTGTCTTATCCCGCTTATATATATATATATATATATATATATATATATATATTTGTGTAGAAATATATTTTCTTATAATATATACCAATCCTTATTTAAGAAGCTCAATGTAATTACAGAGTAATATAGAGTTATATAGTTTTTGTCATTTATTTTCTCTCTCTTTCTCTATCTATCTATCTATCTTTATATATATATATATATATATATGTGTGTGTGTGTGTGTGTGTGTGTGTGTACTGCTAGATTTTTTGTGTGTGTGTATTCATACTAAAAACACATTTTTTAAATTCATTTTAAAAGAAAATAGAACTTTGTTATATATGGATCGTGAAATTGCATTCAGTAGCAAAAAGTTCTAGCTAATTAGCATAATCTTTTAAAGCTATAATTATTTTGCTAAGGTAATTTTTTAGAGTAATTCATACGAAATTCATAAAAAGCTCAGTTGAACATCAGACTGAAAATGCGCGTGTTTTGGTTTCTATTTCCACTCATGCTGGGCAAACTTGGGTGCTTGTACCGGAAAAATATCCAGTAAAAAAACGTTGTTTAGTAAATCGTTATTTTTTTGTTTACATTTCCATACACCAAACATGGATATAAATATCACTAAAACATCCGCTGGGTCATAAGCTTCATCTCGGTACCTAACTTGCCTGGGTGGATTGCCTGTAGGCTGAGATAAACCGCGTCACACACACGCAGACAGACTGTACGAAAAATTTATAATAGGATATGACGGAGAGATGACAGGAAAATCTTTAATTTTTTAAGATGGGAATAATGTATTCTGTATCCGTATTTAATGTTAGGTCTTTCTTTCCCCGTTTTATCATTTTTTTTTATAAATTGCCGTATGCAAACGGTTCATAAATGAAATAAGGGTACTGGTACAGCTATTGAACTATGCAATAATCAGCATTTCGTCGGCATCTTACCGCTGCTTATGTAAATAACCGGAAGGGGCCAAATAAACCAGCTTAGCGACAAAATCCCAAACAGGCAACGTTATAAAACATGAAATATAACGAAAGAACATTGAAAGCCAAGAAAGAAACAATATGCAGGCATATTTATTTTTTGCAACTTTTCACACACATACATACGTACATATATATATATATATATATATATATGTATATATATATATATCTATATCTATCTATCTATATATATATATATATATATATATATATATATATAGAGAGAGAGAGAGAGAGAGAGAGAGAGAGAGAGAGGGAGAGAGAGACCGGTGTTAATCGTGTCACTCTACACTGATGATTTCCGAAAGGATGAGACACTATTGCCTGTAGGTATTTAATAATTATTATATTAAATAATTATATATGTATATATATACATATACATATATATATGTGTGTGTGATTATATATATATATATATATATATATATATATATATATATATATACACATATATATGATGAGATGTGAAACAGCGAAACAGTACTGTATGTGGATTAATATTTATATATATATCATATATACAGCGCCTGGTATCCCCAAATGATCATCCATCTAATACTGACCAGACTTAACGTTACTTAATTTTACTGGTCAAACAAGAACGTAGGAGTCAGCTTTATTAGTCTGTATCACGTAGATCCTATTTACGGTTAGGGTTAGGGTTAGGGTCAGGGTTAGGGTTAGGGTCAGGGTTAGGGTTAGGGTCAGGGTTAGGGTAGGATAAAAAGAAATACATTACCTGTTAATGTGAAAAAAGGAAGTTTTATATATATGGTTTGGATCGTAGCGGGTTAGGTTAGGTTAAAGTTGAAAAAATGTATACATTGTTTGGGGCGTAGAAGTTTGTGTAAAGTTTAGGGTGAAAAAAGAAACAGTTTCTTACATTGTTTCGAGAGTAAATTTGACGGTTAGGGGTAAGGTTAAAAAAGAAACAGTTCTTTTAACATTGTTTGGCGAGTAGAGGTTAGGGTGCATCCCCCCCCAGTTTTTATTACATTGCGTAAGGGCGTAGAGGTTATGGTTGGGGTGAAAAAGAAACAGTATTTGCATTACATTGTTTGTAGTGTAGAGGTTCGAGCACAAAAATAAAAACTACGACAGTTTTTTCGTATCTCTTCTGGAAACTGAATTTTATATCCTAAAACGCTGAGCATTCGGTATTATTTTTATAAATCGGCTTCATGAATTTTACGATTTCCTCAATATTCAATTCGGAATTGAATATTGTCATCTGTATGGGTCACAGACTGTACCAGCACCGAAATGAATTTTCCCACCATTTACTACACATATGTGTTCTTAGAAAAACGAAAAGTGCTCTTAGAATTAATGAAAATTCCTTACCTACACTTTGCTCATCTTGATAAACTAGAATATGGAATATTGTAATCTTATCGCTCCTCTCACGACAGTCGACACACAAACCTGAAGCACTTTGCCAAAACTCTTGAATTTTGCTTTTCAAGCGGAATTGAAGGACAAATTGATGATTGCAACTTCAAATTATAAGTTAAAACGAAGCAATCTTGTTAGCAATTAAGAGAGCAGTATGGTACTTTAAAACACTAAGAATAAAAGAGCAGCTGGATGTCAGAGAAGACTTTAATGTCTCCATCCTAGAGAGAAGAAGGCACTCCTTGCTTAATGAGTCTCGCGATACATTTCTCAAGTGTCATCAGATAGTTGACATTAAAATGACGCATACGCATGGCTTCGCTTGGTTCTATGACATCCTAACACTATTATGTATTTTATTATTTTTACCATATATTCATCACATATAAAGGCCAAGAGGCCACTCAAGGATAAGGATTAATGGATACCGTGATAATCGGTGACGGCGAAAATTGGATGTTAATTTATTTTATAGGACGACTCATCGAGAACTTTTCACGTTAGATTGAAAACGACCATGTTATAGTCAGGATGGAAGCAGAACCGCAGTATAGTGTTCCACGGATGAGCATTTCTATCAAAAATATCTCTGCTTATGTAATTTTCGTTTAATTTTACGCATAGATGGTGACTAAGAGAAATTGTTGATAGTCGTTGCAGCTAGTTGAGTTTTTGTCGCGAATGCCTTACAGAGGGTGGGACTATGAAGTGAAGCTCAGTCGAGCACTTGCCATAAAATTAATGATATAGCAGGAAGACAGCAAGAAGACAGCAGCAAGAAAGCGGAAGCAGAGAGGAGAAAAAGACACCGTCTGCTAGATTTCCATGTCGGTTGTGCATCGCCCAGAGATGTTGAATAAATTGTCAAATGCTATGAACTAAATCTATATATGCATAAAAGTGAGAATGTGTGTGTTTGCGTGGGGAGAATTCTCAACCTATGCACTCAACGAATTTTTGATCTACAAACTTGAAATTGAAAATATAGAATATTCAGACTTGTTCCTCGGCTAATCATTGTAGCTTGAAGGATATTTCATAATACAACAATAACGTACTTGGTCTTTTGGTCAAGATCAAAGTGTAGTATCTTTTTTCTTTTCTTTTTTTTCCCCATCCTCGACACAAATGAATTATTGTACCATTTTTATTGTTATCTTGTTTTGTTTTTACACGTCAATAAAAAATGTTTTTTAAAAAAAATGGGAGTTAAGTAGGATGTCCCCCAGTATGAAAGGGTGAATGTGGTATTATGGTGAAAGATACTAGCTGGGAGAAACTTTTGATTTTGTTTAGTTCTGGAGCGACAAGGATGACCAACGACACCCACAATCCCCCCTTTTGAGTTGGCCATGTGCCTAAGTTTTTTGTTCATTGTTGATTTTCAATGTATTTTTAACATGAATAAAAGATTTTATATCTCAAAGTGTAGTATCTGTTCTTCAGATGCTGCACTTCCATTTCTTGTTCTCTTTCGGTGGAGGATCAGTCCTTCACGACTGAGACATTTTTTATTTTTGTACCTTTTCTCCACGTTAAAAACCGACCCTGGTGTCTAACTCTGTCCCGTGGGGAGGCATAGTAAATAGGTACAACAATAACGTCATAATTGCGTAAAACAGTGAGAAAATGTGTGTTATCACATGTTTGAACGACACGCGAAGAAGTAGTGTTTTCTTTCTAGGCATAGCGCACGCCGACCTGGGGTTTCACATCGACCTAACCGTTATGCAGATAACACTCAGGATGAAAACAATTGCCCAATTAATCTAAATATTACAGAAAATGATTTCTTTGAAAACAAAAATCCAGCATCTTGTTATCTGGTTTCTTAAAAAATGCACACATTTTTCATTATAGCGATGCATCTACTTTGTAGGGGCATCGGTTATATGGTGTCTTCCAAGATAAGTAAACACAAAATAAAAATGGTCATTTCGAAAGATCTCTAACAAAGAAATCAAAGCAAAAAAAAAGTGGGGGCGGGACTAATTCATACTATAAGAAAGAGACTTCCCTAACTGGACTGATAAAATCGTTAGCGCAGTCTTTTTCTTAAAGTTTGTCTACGTGAAACTTGAACTTCTGCATATCAGTACAGTCTGGGAAACGGGTTCAAAGTCTAGTTGCTCGAGGGAAGAAATTATTAGAATAGAAAGCTTTCTGACTTTTGGGGACATCAATAGTGAAGGGGTGTGATTTTGTTGCTAAGTGGGTTTACTGGTCGAGGGGGCACAAGTGCAATGAGTTCATCAGAACATATTCCATTAAAATATTTGCAAAAGAGGCACAGGGATGCAACCTTGCGGCGAAAAGACAAGTGATGGACCTCAGTTGTCAAGGCGGGGCTTGTAAGAATGGAGGCTCTTTGTGAGCTCTATCCAAGTGGGAGAAAATAGGGGCAGATGCACTAGCTCAGATGGAGAAACAATACTCCATGCATGGCGGGGAAAAAACAAAACAAATTAGTATTATCATTTTACTAAAAACATAATTCCAGTCAGTTAAAAAGAGAAGAAACAGTAAGATAAAAAATATCAATTACAGCGTAACCCGGATATAAGAGACTATAATATAAGAAAAACCGGATCTAAGAGAGATTTTCTCTGATCCCAAATAAGAATATGTTAATGTACAGTAACCCGGATCTAAGAATCCCGGATACACGTATAACCTGAATATAAGAGAGCTGTAGGGACCGGGTAAGAAGTCTCTTACATCCGGGTTACACTGTAATAAATAATACGGTATAAAATATAAAAACACAATCCGGTGACATTTCTCTTTTCTGAAATCCTTTAAAAAATACACCATGGTGAACTTAAGTTATTGAAATAAATATAAGGTATTGAAACAAAGTTATTATTTTAATCATTGGTATTTTACATATATATATATATATATATATATATATATATATATATATATATATATGTATATATATATATATATATATATATATATATAATATAAAGCTGAATGTGTGGGGGGGGCACGAATAGGCTCCTATATAGTTGACTATTTTAATAAACTGATTACATATAATGATGGCCTTTTGGTGTCAAGATCAAAGTGTAGTATCTGTTCTTCAGATGCTGCACTTCGTTTTCTTGTTCTCTTTCGGTGGAGGAGAGATCCTTCACGACTGAGACAATTTTTATTTTTGTACCTTTTCTCCACGTTAAAAAACGACCCTGGTGTCTAACTCTGTCCCGTGGGGAGGCATAGTAAATAGGTACATATAATGATAGAAGATGTATCGAGACACAGGAATGTGTATTTTGATCTGGCAGAACGGTGGTTCATTAATATTGTGGGGTCTGCGTTCGCGCCTGATCCACAAAGTATGGAAATAAAAAAATAAAAATAAAAAACGTTTACAAGTGTTTTGATATAGATGTACTTAAGAATACTTTGATAAATATGTTTTAACTTAAATAGGGAAGGTATAATAAAATTGTGGGGTCTGCGTTCGCGCCTGGCCTCCATAGAATGGAAATAAGCACAAACTTTAATAAAGACTTTTCATATCTATCTGCGTAAGTATACTTTGATAATTATGTTTCAGTTTGAAGAAATATGGTATAATAAAATTATGGGGTGTTCGTTCGCACCTGAACTCCATAGAATGGAAAAATATCACAAAGTTTCACCAGGTTTTTTAATATAGATCGACAAAATATTGTGATAATGTTTCAGTGTGAACAGGTATGGTATAATAAATTATGGGGTTTATCTATTGTATTTTTACTTTCATCATACTTTGCTTTGGTTTTGATACCCCAAATTTACAACCCTTTCTTTTCGTAACCTATCATACTTTCATAAATAAAGTCCATTTTCTGCATTTTGAACCCAGTAAACGACGAGTACTTTTGCTAGTATATGCATATGCGTACATATATATATATATATATATATATAAATATATACATATATATACATATACATATATGTATCATATATATACATATATATATACATACATATATATATACACACCTATATATATGTAGTATACATATATGTAGTATATATATAATATATATATAATATATATTATATATAATATATAATATATAATATCTATATATATATATATATATATATATATATATATATATATATAAACTTATGAAGAATTCTTGGTAAAATTATTTATATCAAAATAAATGACTTGAATGCCATTAGCTATAATCAAAGCCGAAACGAAAACTTACTAAGAATTCTTGGGAAAATTAATTATTAATTGAAGTCCATAACAATTAAACGACAGTCACTCAGATGTAAGCGTGACACACAAAATAATATAAATAGCAGACACGCTATTCATTCATCTATTACTGTATACATGAATTTAAGATATACGTCATTTTTAAATTTCAGTTCATCCCAACTAAAGCACAATACCACTGATACTTAAGGACTTCGACGACGCATTATAAATGAGAAATTAGACAGTAGGGTGTTTGTCTACATTATATTTAAATTTCTGCGTGTTGACACAGTCAGAGAAACACGAAGAAGGAAGAAAATTCAAAAATCTAGCAGTTTCAAAAAAGAAGCTATTAAAGTAGAAAGCATTGAAATTGAATTTGGACAGGTCGATTGCGGTTACTAATGTAAAGAAGGAAACTGGTGCACCATATCGTCGGAGGTATTCAAGTACTTGTAAAATAAACATAGATGTGTAACGTTGCAGCAATGAGACAGAAGCTGAATTGTGTTTGATTGACGTTGAATCCATTAGATTCGAGATTATTTTTGGACTCTAGGTAAGAATCTTGTAGTTCGTTCACCAGACAAGAGTACTCTATCATGTTTCAAAACATGAATTATAACGAGAGCAACTCTCTATCTGTGGCTTAATCAAAGAGCAAGTTCTAAAGAGAGAAAAAAAAGTTTGTTCCTGAAACTATCCGCTTATGGAACTCTGTGCCGCATGTCTTCTGCCCATTTGATTACAGTATAGTAGTTTTCAAGTCTCGCTTATATTCATTAACCCTAATCCCCCGGTGAGCTTAAAATCTTGATAAGTGGTACCTCCCTTGTAAAAAATACTTTCTCTCTATATGTATATATGTAAGTATGTAAAATATACAAATTTAAAATATATACTATATAAAACATAACATATAATAGGTGTAATAATTGGTAATGTATATATATATATATATATATATATATATATGTACATATATATATATGTATATATACATATATATATATGTATATATACACACATATATATACGTATATATAGATATATATATACGTATATATGCATATATATACGTATATATATGCATATGTATATATATATATATATATATATATATATATATATATATATATATATATATATATATATAATGGAATTTTTGCTACATATCAGAAAGATTCCAATAGAAACACTGCCTTAAAACACTCAGCTTAGCCGTTTTGGAGTCAATAAGATATGAACTCTCTCAGACCCATATACAAAGTACTATATGTGTATATATAAGGACGTATATACATAAGGATATATATATATACTCATATATATATATGTGTGTGTGTGTGTGTGTGTGCGCGCGTGTGTGTGTGTGTGCGTGTGCGTGCGTGTGTTTATACACACAGATATATACATAGCATCGGGAAGAAGACTTACAATAAAGACGAAGTGTTGATGAACGCACAACTTGTTTTTTCTCTCTCTTTCTCTCTCCTCTCTCTAGTTATATATATACATACATACATATATATATATATATATATATATGTATGTATATATATATATACAGAGTGACACAAAAAAAACAAAAGCTAAATGGAGGCAATCTCGACCATATGCTGTAGAACGGAGAAAAAAAGGCCAAAGACCCTAGTGTTTCGATGTGATGTTTTGAATGTATTAAACTATTTATGACCAAAGTTTGATTTCATTCGGACAAAACACTAAGAAACGGGGCCTAATTAGATTGGGGGCCCGTTTTTTGGGGTCACCCTGTATATATGAAATATGAAAAATTATATAGTATATATTAATAATATATATTAATAATATATATACGTATATATATATATATATATTTATATATATATATATATATATTAGGCACCGCCAAAACTGGGGGGGGGGGGCAGGTCAGTACTTTTTAACGGACCGTCTTTTTAAAAATCTACCAAAAATCAGGTAATTATCCGATCAATATGAAATTTTCAGCGATTATTAGGAGAAGAATGAACTTTATAACAGTGTACTTATTTTTCATAAACGATATTTATATATATATATATATTTGCTTACAACCCCCCCTTGTTTTGAAGTGGGAACAAATATGCTTAAAATAATCATCTGAAACTGAACAAAACATATTGTGTTGTTGTAAGGGACAGAATTATAGATTCAAAAAAAAAAAAATTGTTTGCATAACTTTTTTTGACGTCTGAATATCAGAACTTCGATTGTGTTTAATTATCCCGCTTTTGAGTTTTGAAGTGTGAAATTCGGTGAATATGTTAAGTAAAATAATTAATTTAAGTTAAGCAAAACAAAAAAAATTTTTTTTAATATTTATACGAAAAAAGCCATTTTAAAATTTTTGATAAATAAATTAACAATTTTTTTTTTTAGCGAGCCGAATAATGCATGGCCATTATTAAACAGGGCATGATTTGAATAATCGATACAAAAAAAATTCGATAAATATTGTGCCCTTTTTGTTAAAAATAGCATCATTTTTTCGATCCCGTTTGAAAACGTTTGCCGCCTTTCGACTACGGTGGACCAAACGCGCTGAAATAATTTTTTTTTTATTCTGCTTTAAATTGCCCCCCCCCCATTTTGGGGAGCCTGGCCCCCACACACATACACATTAAAAACCAAACTCATACAAATGGTCACCCATCTGGTACTGGCCAACCTCAGCTTAATAATACATTGAAATTTTCGTCACTGAAAAATAAGTTTTTTTGGCCGGTTTGGTCTTCCATAGTTTTCTTCTTATCAAACGAAAACGTAAACAGAATCGATCTGAACTCTACGTCGACGCGAAATATCTGGTTACCTATATGAATAAGTGGAATTATTTGAAATTCAGGTACTTATATTATAATATTTTTGCATATTCTCTTAGAAAATCATCCTAAATCTTAGACAATAAATAAATAAATGAATTATTTCAAGAAACCTTTTTTTTTAATATTTAAGTACGTTTTTTGTGCAAGACAAAAAATGTCGATTGTTAACTTTTTGGGAAAATTTAACATTTAAAATTTAATTAAAAATAGTAGAAAAAGTTTTACATTATTCTGTTTTCTATATGATAAAATTCAGGGTTTTATCTTTCTGGAAAAAAAAAGTTACTTAGAAATAATGGATTTTAATAAATGTAATTTAGTTTTAAAAAACAACAACAACTTGATTTTGCGGCCATTTTTGGCGGTGCCTAATATATATATATATATATATATATATATATATATATAAGTAAAATAGACATTTGTTCGTAATCGATAATCTAAAAGAAAAACACAGAACTGATTGCTTCAACATTTTCATATAATATTTAAATCGTACCCATGCGTTTTTTTTATATATATCTAGTTTTAATTATAACATTATACTTAATTTTTTAATCAATTAAGTGGTTTTCCTTGAAACGATGTGGCCATTTTTTTATTTGGGGAAATATCACCGCTCGCAGGTTATTCACCAGTCACGAGACATCAGTAAAAGGAACTTCCGGTAGCTTAATGTAAACATAATATGTTTACAATAAATGGGTAAAATTTTATTGTGTTATTATTGAAATTCAATCCTGTGGGTAAAATTTAATTTAAATCAACCACATGTGGTCGCTTTTCTGTCAATTATTCAACGAAAACATCACTTAATTGCCATGCCACAATTATTTCGGTTTTCCATGATTACACGAAAAACTGATTTCGGCTGTGTTTGCTTTGTCATGTGACATGTGACGTAAACACAAGGGAAATAGCTAACATTTCTAATTTCTTCGAAAACTATTTCCTTTAGTAATTAATTCTACCTAATCGTTTTTCGTAAGTTTTAGATGTAGCAATTTAGTAGATACGATTTGTTCCACTTGAAAATCAATATTTCGATTTCCGAATTTTGCTAAAATAACGAGGAACCGCCAAAATGTTTAGACATATTCTCATAAAATATATTTAAAAGCAATTTATTTCCTTTGAATAAAAAACAACAAGTTACCAAACTATTTTCTTATGTTTAAATTTATCCTACAACATTTGCACATTCTTCTTTCTTTCTTCGTTCTGAATTATCATCGGTCTCTCACTTACTTTGTGGGTTTATTCTTTACACATTTTTCATTTCAATATTTTTGTCAAGTAATTTTTGATAGAACGCTATACTTTCATACAAAAAGAAAATCGGCTAATTTTTATCTTTTTTACTTTACGGGATTTTCCAGTGCGTGCTTTCATAAATGTATATAGAAAAATTAAACCCTTATGTTTTCCCTTCTATCAACCTCATGAAGAATGGACAGTGAACGTGCATTGAATGATTTAAACGGATATACCATTTTAATTTAAGACATTGCACTTCATAATTCGCTTGGCGTTTGCAACACCCATTAACAAGGCTCAGGGACATTTTTTGCATTTGTGTGACTTACATCTACACCCTAATTGCTTCTAACATGGATAATATATGTCCTTCAATCGAAAAATCAGACAATCTCTACATCTGCACAGAAAAAGGGACATCTAAAAATATTGTGCATCCTCAATTATTGAAAACATAAACATAAGAAGCATGCATTTTGTATTCCATTCAAGCAAACTTGGCTACAGAAACGCGTGGCCGGATACAGCTAAGTGTATATATATAAAAGTGTTTCTTTCAAACAATAATATCTTCTGTTGGTCGCTCGATTCACGACGAGTTTTTGATACTGTTCCAGTAACATACATACACACACACACACACACACACACACACACATATATATATATATATATATATATATATATATATATATATATATATATATGTTTGGAGGTACAGAATTTATATACATTTTGAAAATAAATTCAAAACTGTATATATATATACATAAAGTTTATATATATACATAAGGATATATATACATCCTTATACACACACACACACACACACAATATATATATATGTTTATTTATGTTTCCATTCAGTCTCGAAAGACAAAGGATACCCCTTAGGGGCAGTAGCGCGTGTAATTGTGTGGCAAGGGTTGCGCAATCACCAACCACAGCTTTCCTGAATCGGCACTGTTTGAGTCCAGTGGCAAGGAGAAGACCAGGACAACTGGAAGCAATGCCGAGATAAGCGGAGAGCACATACAGCATCTGAATGTCCCAAATGGTCACCCATTTAGTACTGACCAGGTTCAATGTTGCTTAACTTCGGTGATCCAGCGAGGACCGATGCATCAACGTGATAATGCCGTATCTATAATAATGTATATATATAAACGTGTGTCTATACACACACACGCGCGCGCGCGCGCTTTTATATTCTATTTAATGAAATAATTACGTGCACACAGCACCCTAGTCCGTTACTATTCAATCATATATGTATGCAAATGAGTGAAATAATGAGTTGATTACTTATTGGTTTTACTTTTTCCCTATTATTGACTCGATTGCTGACGTTTTTATTCAAATGTTTTTTATTTGAATGACACATTTGCCGAATAATGAAACATGATAAAGCTGCTCGTTCTAATTATATAACATATGTTAATTTAGATAATGTCACTTTTCAGAAAAGCTCTCAGTGAAGGTAAATGCAAATACTCTTTTATATTAAATGCTTTTGTGATCTAAAAGAAGTTGAATAATAATTATTATTGTTACTCAGTGAAGCCATCGTTGTTTGTTTTGAAAAGGGAAAAACATGTATTCAATCCTTTTCATGGAATCGTTCAAATAATACAAAACAATGAAATTCATAACGACGAAACACGCATGCGTACATTCCTCCTTTTGTAGTTCAACTGCAGATTAATTCTATGTACAAAAAGTGAAAAAAAATAAAATTTTAAACTTTCCGGTCCACACCCAACCCCGACACACGCTTCTTACTTTTTTGTTTCTAATTTTTTTCTGCCTACGACCATAGTCCAAATTGAATAAATAAATAGTATATTCAGAATTATATATATATATATATATATATATATATATATATATATATATATATATATATATATATATAACATATATATATATTATATATAATACATATATATATATATATAATTATATGTACATATATATGTATATATATAATTATGTATATATGTACATAAGTATATATATATAATTATGCATTTATTAAACATCATCATTATCAAGTATATTTTTATATATGCATTTCAAATATATGGTTATTGCTTCTAAATATATTCTAAGTAGGAAAATAGTAAGCAAATAAAACAGCAATAACAACAACACAATAAAAACATTAATAATAACAAGGATGATAAAAATAATAAAAATATTTATAATAATAATAATAATAATAATATTTATAATAATAAGAATAATAATAGTAATAATAATAATAATAATAATAATAACAACAATAATAATAATAATAACAACAGTAATAATAATAATAATAATAATAATAATAATAATAATAATAATAATAATAATAATAATAATATACTGTTTCAATTTAGGAAACTTATGATTGCTTATATCTTTCCGCTTATGAAAAAATTATTCTTTGAAATTCCGCAGATTAAAGAATTATATTTATTTCTTTTTGATAATTCCGTCAGACAATAAATTCTTGTAAATTAAATGGGTTTTCTCGTGACACTCTTTCTAGTTGACTGGGATTGCTATATAAATAATAATAGTATTAGTAGTTATATTATGTTTACGATAACATAAGCTTTTGGCTTGTAAACGTAATTTTTACTTTTTGCGCCGCATTTTAAATAAATGCATTCTGTCGGATCACCACACTTATTATAGTGTTGACCTAGCTGCCACCTAACACTTAGTCGTTATCCTCGAGTGGTCATTAGGCCTCTCTACGTGGCGACACCATAGTAAAAAATGTTAATACAATACTTCCCAAAAAGAAGTTAATTCCTGGGCTGATAAATCTCATGATCACAAAACAGATACTACTTTACCCATCCCTAACAGAAAAAAAACGCTAGTCTTTCTCTACAATATCTGGAATCGCCCTCTCAAATAAACACATCTTCTTTCTAATCATCGTTTTATTAACAATAATCACAGTTTTATCTCCGTCCACCCGACACTCATTTCACCTTTGTATGTTGTGACATCTTAGTGAAAAAAAAATCAATATTTTTCTTTATTTGAAATTTAATTATACGCAAATTCAAATGCAATTCCGAGTGTGAAGCTAATGTAATCTCGCAGTCGACAAAAGAAATACATTTAAAAAGCTTTACTTTGGCGATTTTGTTTCAAATAATAAATAAAACTGCAATTTTAAATGTATTTTTCATGCCAAACATGAAAACATCAAAAATACCTTTGCCATTAAACAACTCTTTCTCCTGATGCAATCTTCAAATTATTTTCAAAAACAATTTTATTTTAATAAAACATTATTCCCATTTCTTTGTCATTTTTCATATAAAAAAATGTGTTGCGTTACAAAGTTTTCTATCAATTACAACGGTTTGACAAAGTAATTGGAACAATACAGATTTCACTTCAACATTTCCATATCTTATATGCAGAAAATCAACCATGAACATTAAACAGAAAATGTTCAAAGAATATATCATCATTGCTATATGGCATTTGGCAGCGAAACATTTACACTTAATAATGCAGCAATCGAAAAGCTAAGAGTTGTGCAATGCAAATTGCTGGCATTATATTAAACTTCATTTTAAGTGAAAGAAAAAAGAAACACCTGAACCAGACAGCAAACAGATGTAAATGAGGCCATCATCAGCAACCGAAAATCAAAATATAGGGCTGTCAGCACTCGAGATCCACAGATAATAGGTGGGAATATAGCGTGACAGCATGAACCCCGAGGCAACAAAATAAACAAAGAGTGAAGTAGATACTACGTGGCCACATCTAGCCGGACACAAAACATGGTGGGTGAAATCTTAGAGTGATCAAATGCCCTGATGATCATGATGATATTTAAATACAAGTTTTTATCTTTTCTTCCCTGTTACAATTAAATTTATCTCCATTTTCTGTTCGCAGTTCATTTTTTGGTCTACCCTTCTTTATCCTTCAGCGGTTAATTGGCCAAATTAGGAATTCTCTTTAGAGGTATATCTGAGCCAGCTTAGACGTCGTTTGCAGATTATTAACTGCTGGTTAGTGTAGTCTCAGACTTTTAATTTGATAACATTGCGCAATGGAAATAACTGTGAAACAACATCTAATTGGTTAAAAATCCATTATTTCTATTTTCATTATAGAACCTGTAAATAATGACTGGACGTTACAATGGAAAACTGCCGTTTTTTAAGCAGAAAAATATGCGCATCAAACATGATAATGATATACCCCTGAAGTCAAATTGAAATACGTCACTAGGACAATCTTTGATAGTTTCTCCAACAGAAGAATATTTTCTCCATCAAGTAAACATCATCAGCAACCGAAAGCCAAAATCTAGATATAAAGGTCAGCTCTCGAGATCTACAGATAATAGGTGGACAAACAGGGCGACAGAATGGGAAACAAGGCAATGTAGAAAGCTGTAGATGACTTCGGCAGAAAACTTAGAGTCTGCTCGTATTCATCTCTTTCGTCTTCTCTCTTATTCCATTGTAAAGCATCGTATCAAGTTCAAGCACCGCAGGTACTTGTAGCATCAAGATCTCCTAAGTTTTTACTGTTTCCCAAATTGATGCATTACATGGCTCTTTTCTTCCTTTGTTTAAGACTAATTACTGCACATTTGGAAGTTCCAAACTCCGTATTCAAGTCTTTACTATTCTGCTGTAAAATTTCATTTTTCTTTTGCCAAACAATCTCTGATCGCCCATAAATAACGTGTAGCTGATCTTCGATCCATTCTCATCCAGTTAATATACCATATTTGTCTCTCTTCCTACATATGTCAATGGTATGAGTACTATTATGAATAGAAATGACGAAACGCAATCTCCTTGGAAGATACCACATCTGATGTTCACTGTCCCTAGTAGTTTCCCATATGAAAAAAGTTTTTTTTTTAACTGCTAATACTTTGCCCTATGAACTCAATTCTATTTTCAGCCATCCCTACTATTTTCAACGTCCTGAGGATCCACAAATGCGGCACCATATCAGAAGCTTTCTTGTAATCTATCCCAGATACATTCAAATTTATTTTTTCCTTTCTGCACTTTTTTAAAATACATTTATTAATCGATTCCTAAACACCTTTTACCTTCCGCCTTTTCATCCCACTGGTAGTGAACCATTTACTTCAAGATGGTCAAGATCAAAATTATTTTTTAACTGATTATCCCTGTCAGTGTCGTCTAAGCAAGTTAAAACAAGCAATTGATCTATCATTTTCATCATCTGGCCCTTTAGTAGGATCTTTCATTATTAAAATAGTCCTTCTCATTACAAGCCATTCTGGTATCTGGCACAATTTAACACAATCATCCAGAGAAACAGCAAGCCTCTCATGGATTGCTGTGAACGATCACAACCAGTACTCATGAATGGCGTCAGGACCGGGTTCTTTCCACTTACACACAAACTTCATTTGTTTTCTCAAATCTTCAACAGAAATGTAAATATACTCTTGTTTATGCCATTCCAGTCTATCAATTACCTTAGCGATCGAGTCAACATCAACCTTGTGGGAAATCTCTCTTGAACACGTACTTGTTCAAAACTTCTTAGCTTGTTGAGGGTTATGAGCAACTGTTTTGGTTTCACCTCATTCCAGATTTCTAAAGAACTTTGACTGGCTTGTTTGAAATAACTTGTCGTTAAACTACTGAATCCAATCATTATACCTCCTCATCTTGGAAACGTTTGCCATAATCTGCTGCTTTATCTCTTCAATGGTTGTATAAAACACCTTGGATTTTAATTTGTATCGTCTATCCAGTTCTTCTTTTTCTCTTTGTTTGCATTTTTTTCTACTGTTCTTTGAACCATGCCTGAATTCGACCTCGATCTTTCATTAATCTGTTCAGGTCACCTACTATTCCCCATCTCCAATATCGTTCTTTGTTTCAGTTACATTTTTGGTTCTTTCGGCCGTACCATTTCACCAACCATTATAGACTCTGCCTGCAAAATGTCTCCAGTGGCACCTTATTCATTACCCTGTTCACTTTATTTGTCGCATTCCTTAAATTTGTCTGGTCAACATTCTTGCAATTAAAAATCCTTTCTTTTTCACTACTTCTCATTAATTCTTTCAGTCTATTCAGCAAATTTAAGTCATCATCTGTTATTTCCGCACTGGAAATCTCACTGTTATTAAGTAAGCTATCCCCCTCCTTTTGAACTAAAACATTATCTCTCATTTCTACTTTGTTGTTTGAACTCGTCGCACTCTTAAGATATTTCTGAAATTGTTTTAACGGTCAAATTCGAGCAAGGTTTCAGCATAGTTTATGCCACAGGCTGATGCACTGTGCCACTGGCTGTTTACTATCCTCCTCTTGATCTGAACATTTCAGCTCTCTGTTGCAAATATTGAAGTAGGTGAGACCTTAAGAAAACAGCTAATGTAATGGGGTTGCGTCAGTAGCAGAGATGCATCATGGAAATCCTGGCATTAAAAATGCATTAAAAATGGTGGTGACTATGTAGAAAAGTAAATTATGGAACACAGAATTTCGCTCATTTTAATGGTACTACTGACGTATTTGAAGCTTATCAATTAAAAAAAAATTGTGGGGATAAAAAATCGCAAGCCTTACTTTCGAGCGACCCTCGTATGACAAGGCTCGGGACGCCCATGTACAGCCACCGTTCATCGCAGACAAAAGTGCGCTGATCACAAAAGCATCACTCTCATCGTCATAGCTTTTCAACTTTTTTACTAAAAATATAGGAGGCTTTACTTTTGGAACGACCTTTTTATAAAGATGTTTTAAACGTTTACTTACACTAAACAAGAAACTAGTGTCTTGCGAATGTCAGGGTCAGTTGATACAATCAGAGAAACACGAAGCAATGACGAAATAACGAAATGACAATATTCCAAAGTTGGAGGAAATAAACTATCAGAGTAGAATACATCTCAGGATGTGAAGTCATCTTTTATGGAAATCGCTTAAGACAAAGCGTGAAGCCACTTAATGTAAGAAGCTAACAATAAAGAAATACGATTATAACAAATACTCTAGATTCTTATTGATTTTTATCTTGAGAACGCCATAGTAAAATGTAGAGGGAATACAGTGAACAGGAAGCTTCTGGAATAGGAAATTGTATTACAATGAGTTATTAAAACAGCGAATTGATAGAGACCACTAAAGGAATGAGTCAAACAAACCGGAACAAAGGAAGTTGGGTATAGTTCAGGATATTCCGAAGAACACATACCATAATAGTATTTACAGAAAATATTGAGACTAACAACATCACGTCTGGGAGAGAGAGGGGAGATTGTAGAGTAAAAAATGGTATAGGACCAATTAAATTGCAGGTTTCTGTCCCTTATCAAGAACCCTAAATAGAACAGAGATCCCCCAGCCCAAATATGACAACATTACTCCATAGGTGGTCTAATAGTAAGTTTGCAGAGATATAAAATAGTCTCCAGTGTTAGAAAATGCTTAGGACGATATAGACAACGCACTTTATGATAAGCAAAAAAAGATACTAGTACTCCAAAAAAAGATTTGATGTGAAAGAAAAACCATGGATGGTGGCTGGGTTAATGTGATGATTTGGAAGTGTGTGTGTGTGTGTGTGTCTGTGTGTGTGTGTGTGTGTGTGTGTGTATCTGTCTGTCTGTGTCTGTCTGTGTGCGTTTCTATGTGCGTGTGTTTCTCTGTGTGTTTGTATGCGTTTATGTATGTGTGTGTAAGGATTATGGCATTAAGCATATTTTGTACATTACGTAGTAATAGTAAGATTCCATTCTGTGAAAATCACAATTCTTGTGGCATATTTTCACATTTCAAATGTATTTTCTTCAGATTACATGCGTTGTATTAAATAGATTTGAGTCAAAATGGTTCCTGGGAAAATATTATTTAAAACACACAAAAAAAAACATAAAACAAGTTTAGCACATTATGCTTACCCCTTCGAACTAAGGAAAATGACAGAACACGACAGATAAAAGGAAAAAGAACTGGATAGTAAAACGGAAAAAATAAAAACCAAATAAAAAAAAAATGAAAAAAAAAGCAACTAAATACAGAAATACACTAAAACGAAATAAAAAAAAAACGAACGAAAAATATTAACAGGAAGGAAAGAAAGGAAGAAAATAGAAAAGAAAGAGAAATCCCGAAAAAAGAAAAAAAATAATCAAAACGAATGAAAAAGAAAGTTAACGCAAATAAACAACAACAAAAAAAAACAGCGATAAAGAAACAGAAAAAGAAGAAAATATAAGAATAAAGAAAGAAGTTAGGAATACAAAAGAGAAAAAGAAATACAAAACAATTTAAAAAAAAAGAAAGAAAAAAGAAAGATAAAGTAAGAAGGCGGTAATAGGAATGGAAGAAAGTAAAGAAACAATAAAAAATAAATAATATTCAAGGAAGCAAAACGAATTACAAATAAAAAACGAAAGGATATAAAAGAAAAAAAAACACGTAAAAAAGGACAAAAAGATTAAGAAAACAGGAAAAAGAAAGAAGAAAAAAGAAAAACAGAATAGCGTAAGAACCGGAAGTGAAAGAAAGTGCTGTATTGATTGATTACGATATCATAACAACGAACGATTTGCTTGTTGATATACACACTGTTATTGACGGGCCCATCATCACGAATGAAGATATCTTTACAAATGTTATGGAAACCGCCGTAATGAACGAAGCAGTCAATAAGAGCGACCGGTTAATTAAGAAGAGATCATTAATTCAAAATACAAATATCTCCATACAAACCGGTTTAAGTAAGCAATATCGCTAGAGTATCTAACAGAGCATTCGCATGGACACACTAATTGCATGGTACTTGTAGCTCTGGAGTAGGCTTTTATAGCAATTTACCTAAGAAAAATATTCTCTGAAACATTACCCTATCATACTGATATAAAATGTGTCCGAAGTCGCACTTTCACAGAGAGATGTTTTTTTATTATTTCTTTGTACTTAATTTGTTTTGCTTTATTTATATCGTGCATTTAAACAGGCAAGTGAGAGTAATATTATATATCATTTATTTTTTTTAGCAGAACTGTATTGTAAGATTTTTTAATTTTAAAGTGTTTTCTAAAATCTATATTTTTAGTCGCGTGCAAGCGACTCTATAAGTCACTCCGTCGGTAGGTCTGTCGGTGGGTCGGTCCGTAACAATTTTGTGCTTGGCCTTTTTGGATAAGATCAAAGGTCTGTTGTTGATAGATGCTGTTCTTAGGGTTTTAAGATTTTCTTGGCATTTTGGCTAAGATCAAAGTGTAGTATCTCTTCCGGCAGATACTGCAAGCAAAGACCATATGTGGGGTAAACCCCACATATAAGACCTTAGTCAATGTAGGGGCAAGCCTTCATACCAATTGTCACTATCCAGCTCCCTTACTCCCCGGGGAGTTGGTCCCCATTTCCCCTTCACTCCTCACATAAAAAATCGGCCTTGTGCCTAATTTGCTCGGTGGGGGAACAAATAAATACCAACCCTTCATACCAATTGTCACTATCCAGCTCCCCTACTCCCAGGGGAGTTGGTCCCCATTTCCCCTTCACTCCTCACATTAAAAATCGGCCTTGTGCCTAATTTGCTCAGCTTTTCTTGGCCCTTTGGCCAAGATCAAAATGAAGTATCTGCTCTTACTACATGCTGTACTTATGTTTGTAACTTTGTGATATAAAGTGGGGGGATCATTTTTCTGTATTAATTTAATATAAACTGATCACCCACTTTACAACCAGTCAGTCTCAAAGCCATTCAAGTAATTCTCCAGATCATTCAAGTTGTTTTTGAAGGATTACACTTATTTTTTAAGCATTCAAGTCATTCTTAATATCATTCAATTCATCCTTAAGTTGATTAAAGTCATTCTAAGTCATTTACTTTTTACTAGCGAGGGGTACCCGGCGTTTCCCGTGTGTTTGTAGGTGTGCGTGGTGTTAAATAAAAAAGAAACCGGAGGTGGGGGGTAGGATCGAAGCCGAAGCCCTGAGGCGAAGTTTGAAAATAAAATCGGCCAGCCAGAATGAAGCATTGTTATAAGCGAATAAATGAAAGATGTTTGAAAGTCGTCGAGCATTACGACGACGACGATGACGATATAAGCATTGTTATAAGCGAAGTAAGAAAAGAAAACAAATCAAAATATCGAAAAAAAAACACAAAAACTAAATTGAGGCAAACGAACGATGAAAACAGAAAACGAACACCTGAGAAATGGCTTAAATAAACCTGTTTCGATATTAAAATTTAAAAAATCGGTGGGTACCCGAGTGTTTTGGGGTGTCGCTAAGAATAAGCGAAGTAAAAAAAAAAAAACACAGGAAGACGAGCGTTACGTGAAAAATGGCTTACATAATACAGGGTTCAATATTTAAATTTTAAAAATTGAAAAAAAAAATATCTCACACCACGATTCGAACCCAACACGTTTAGATAATTAACCAAGGCCTTAACTACCTGAGCTAAAGCGACGTATACGAAATTTGTTCGGTTTTTCAACTATTTAAAGTAAATCAGGTCACGACGTCATGACGTCATCTGACGCATGCGTTGTTGACCCCCCCCCGTCGAAAATTGTCGATTTCGGGGTGAAAAAGTTAACGTTTCTCTCTCTCTCTCTCTCTCTCTCTGTTTGCGTCTCTCTCTCTCTCACTTCGTCTTCCTTACTCTAAAGAGTGTTACTAAAAAAGAAAATGGCGTCTGGCTGTTTTTTTTTGTAAAAACTTCGATTGTTAATATTTTTTGTAAGCGTATTTTTTTTTACTTCACATTTTTGGCTTGTTATTTTTCGTTTAACTATCGTATCTAACTATTTTTAACGTGCTAATAACTTTGGTAACGTTGTCATAGCGTAGAATTTCATAGTTTAGCTTGAGTGAGGGTTAAACATTTTTTTTACTGATAACAACAATGTTTTTTAAATTCAGACTGCCATTACAACTTGCTGACGTCAAGATCACGTGACATGACTCAGCGGGTTTTAAATACAAGTTGACCCAAAATAAACGGCCCCGTGTACACTTTATGTAGAAGAGTTGGCGCCCGTATTTTTTGGGGCAGTTATAAATCGATTTAAAAATATGTAATGTTTAACATTAAAATGTCACTTTTTGCCCCCCCCCCCCGCAGAAAATCAGTTGACGCACTTCTGATGGTCTTTTTGGACCAATTTTTTGATATTTGTCGTCCGGAGGGAGGGGCTTTCATGTGAGATAAGTTTGTGAATTTTTGTTCCGTCGGTCAAAAATTTTTAGCAGACACAAACATACATACATATATACATTTTCGCTCTTATATATATATAGATTTAATAAGTCATTTCAGCCGATTTTTCGGTCATTTTAGTTTATCTTTACGAATTTCACATCAATCCTACATTCACGCATTTATTCATTACATGAGAGCACGCGACTAATGGCTATCGACCTTGTTTTTTTTATTTTTGAAATTTTTGGAAAATTTTTAAAAACGTTTTTATAAAAAATAAATGATTATATAAAGTTAAAAATATTGGGAAATAATTTGTTTAAAAGTTTATTAAAAATTTAATGATTATATAAAGTTTTTAAAAATGTTCTTAGTATTTCACGTTCTTGTATATTTTTTGTCTATTCTTTTATCGTTCTTTGTTCTTTTTCTGACCCTTCTTTGTTTTACCACCCACATCATCTCGTCCATAATAAAATCATTTCCATTTCTGAATGTTTTTAAAGTCAGTGATGTCTTTTTACCTTTACTTTTGCATAATATCGACTTTTACTCCCCTTCTGGCTGAAAGCAGTTAGCTTCGAAATGCCATGGCATAAAGTAGTTTCTCCCTTATTCCTCTTTTCTATAAGCCTTATTTACTTGATAATGTAATAGAGTGGCTATGTAATTTTATGCTTTATTTTCTTAACTTATATATATATATATATATATATATATATATATATATATACTACCCATGACTCGTTGTGTCAGTATATGTTATAGCTAGCTATGAAATAGTGATATAAATATTAATTATGGCAAGAATATGCGATTAGGTGTACAACAATGGCCACCATTTTAACTGAATGAATTACATTGCTTAATATTCGTAAAACTGCTTCTTTGCGGAAATTTAAATGGGGTATTCGTTTTCAGCTTACTCAAAAACCTTTGAGAGTTGTAATTAAAAAAAAATGCTAAGATGAAAACCAAGTAAATATTTACCAAAATTTCTATTTTTATATTTGCTTAAAAAATACTACACTATATACAGTGTTGGTCACCCGTACCTTAAAAAGTTTTTAACATCACTTTCGCTGAATTGCTTTCTAAACAAAGACGTGCAACTCTTAAGGAAAGCTAGTATGGCATAAATCATTTATCGTAAGTCAACAGCTTTATATTGTTGCCCGTGTTTAACAATCTAAAATATCTATTTTTTGTATAATCTCGGAAGTATTAATAAACACTTGCAGTAATTTTAACGTTTTTAAACTGCCAATTACGGAATCCATTGCAATAAAAAAAGACATTTTTTTTTACAAGGGCTTCACCACTTATCAAGGCCAAGAGGCCACTCGAGGATAAGGGTTAATAGGTATACATTAGTCATTGTGATTTTAGCATAGTAAACTGGGAATTTTGAAACTTGGATTACATAGGGGGCGATTCAATTAGAACTTGTTCACATTGGACTTTTTCTTTTTTTTTCATAGGTATCAACTCATTATCAAGGCCAAGAGGCCACTCAAGGATAAGGGTTAAAGAGTGTACAGTAGAAATTGGACAATATAGTAATCATTAGTAATGAAAATTTGTTAAATTTGATAACTTATATGGAACGGCTCATCAAGAACTTATTTACGTTAGACTTGAAGACAATCATATTGTAGTCAGCCGGAAAGCAGGAAAACGGAAGACAATTCCACAGGCGTGCAGTTCTAAGAAAGAAGCTTTGTTCATGGAATCTACGTTTAGGTTTAGGCACAGATAAAGAGTGGGGGGAATTATTGATAGTGTTTACAGCTAGACAAGTGTTTCTTGTGAAAGTTTGGCGAGGGGGGACCATAGATTGAAGCTCAGTCGAACACTTTCCATGAAAATAACGATACATCAGAGACAAACTCGCAACATCTCTTCTGTGAGATAGAGGTTGCAAGGAAGAGAAAAGGACATCTCCTACGAGGCTACGAAGTCTATTTTGAACTCTATCAAGGCAGGCCAAGTCCTTTCTAGCAGCTCCTGCCCAGATGTGGCAACAGTATTCCATCCTTGGACGTACCTGGCTCTTATATAGATAGAGAATTGCATCAGCAGTGAGATATCTACTGGATCGATAGAAAGATCCCACCATTTTTCCAGCGGCCTTGGCAACAGATTTGATGTACGTGTTCCATTTAAGATCAGGAGTAATGGTCAAGCCCAGAAGCTTGTCAAAACTTGAGGCCTCCTGAAAACGAGAGCCATTCATTTCAATTGATGCCAGATGTGGATCAGAATGTTGATGATGTAAAGAGAGAAGCTTGGTTTTAGATGCATTAAAAGTAACCAGCCACTCCTTTCCCCATTGTACTACATGCTCAAGATCAGAGGAGAGAGAATTGGAGAGAACTTGGTCATTTACTGTCTTAGATGTGCTACCATAAATGGTAGTGTCGTCAGCATAAATGTCTACAAATGATGTAAGGATGTGATTTGGAAGATCATTAATGTAGATCAGGAAAAGAGTTGGGCCCAGGATGGACCCCTGAGGGACACCAGCATTAATACTGTGGGCTTCTGATTGTTGCCCATCAACTACTACTCTTATGAACCTATCAGAAAGAAATGATTTAATAATTGAGAAGACGTTTCCAGCTATACCATAGCTAGAGATCTTATGAAGTAAACCTTTATGCCATACCCTATCAAAGGCCTTAGATATGTCAAGAGCAATTGCCCTAGAAAGGTTGCCTCCGTCGAGAGATTTGCTAATCCTATGAGATATAACTGTAAGCACATCTGCTGTAGATCTAGCAGAACGGAAACCATATTGAGTGTCACTAAGAAGGTTATTTTTGTTGAGATGGTTGATTACTTCTGTATTTAACACAGATTCCAGCAACTTACTCATGACGCACAGGAGACTTATTGGCCTGTACTGAGAGGGGGATGAGCGATCACCTGAATTCTTAAATACAGGACATACAGATGAAATTTTCCAGGGAGATGGGAAACTATTCTCCTTAAGACAACGTTTAAATAGTTTTGTAAGTATGGGCGCTAGTTCAGGTTGAAGTTTTTTGAGTACCATAATTGGAATACCGTCAGGGCCAGTTGCTTTACTGGAATCAAGGTTTTTGATTAGCTTGGCAACATCACGTACAGATATACGTATATCACATAGTGTGTTTTCAGATACAGGAGGCAATATTGGGGGTTGGCGGCCTTGATCGCAAAAGGTAGAATTAGCTGCAAAATTCTTGACAAAGAGTTTGGCTTTGTCTGATGCTGACGAGATTACCTCAGGTCCATTGATGATAGTTGGAATGGAGCGCACACTTCTGTTCAGAATTCTGTTTGCTATTTGCCAAAACTGGTGGGAACCAAGCCGCTGCTCAGCTACTTTGGACTTAACAGATTGAGCATACAACCATCTTGCGCTCTTTATTACTTTCTTACAATGGTTGCTGGCAGTCCTGAAAGCGGCTTTAGTTTCCATACATCTATTACGTTGGAAACAGTGGAAAAAGTGATTTCATTAAATTAGTTTAAATTATTATACAAAAACTCAAGCAAATACGTAAGAAAGTAGTTACTATTGCGCTTTGTTACAGTTTGAGAAAGAAATAGGATTTACCGATTAAATGGTTTAACTTTTGCGTTTTTTTTCTTAAACAAGCGGTTTACTATGAGATGTTATTTTTATTGGCTTTGGCAAGAGTTTCTTATTGTATGATTTTTTTTATATTCCATTTATATGTCATGATAGTTTAGTAGTTTCATTATATTAACGCGGCTTCAACGACTGGGTGAACCGATCTGAGTAATTATAACGTCTTTAAAGACTATAAATCGTAAACGATTTACACTTCCAATGAAATATACAAATAAAGGATGTAAAAAAGCCAAAGACAGTTACATTTTTTATTTGCATAATTTTTTATTTTTATATTTTTTTTATTTTTATAAGTTTTTTATTTGGATATATTTTTTATTTGCATCAATTGTTTATTTTTATAATTTTTTTATTTGCATATATTTTTTATTTGCATAAATTTTTATTTTTATAAATATTTTATTTGCATAAATATTTTATTTGTATAAATTTTTTATTTGAATAAATTTTTTATTTTTGAAATTTTTTTATTTGCATAATTTTTTATTTTTATAATTTTTTTATTCGCATAATTTTTTATTCACATACATTTTTTATTTTTATAACTTTTTTATTTGCATAATTTTTTTATTTTTACAATTTTTGTATTTGCATAATTTTTTATTTTATAATTTTTATATTTTTATAATTTTTATATTTTTTATAATTTTTTTATTTTTATAACTTGTTTATTTGCATATTTTTTTTATTTTTATAATTTTTATATTTTTATAAATTTTTTATTTTTATGATTGTTTTATTTTTATAATTTTTTTATTTGCATACATTTTTTATTTGCATAAATTTTTATTTGCATAAATTTTTTATTGGCATAAAATTTTTATTCGTATAATTTTTTTATTTGAATAAATTTTTTATTTGCATAAATTTTTTATTCGCAGAAATTATTTATTTGCATAATTTTTTTTATTTGCATATACTTTGTATTTGCATATATTCTTTATTTTTATAAATTCTTTATTTGCATGAATTTTTTATTTGCATAATTTTTCTATTTACATATATGAAACGGGAAAAAATTGTCGATTAAAAAAGCGTTCGTAGCTTTGTTTTATTTAGTTACGCATGTGCAGAATTTTTCGATTCGAAGGTTTTAAACTGGATTGAGGGTGTCAAAACTTAGCAAAACGAGTCGAGTTCATATATATATATATATATTTTATACATTTCCATTCATATATATATATATATATATATATATATATATATATATATATATATATATATTCCCACAAGATGACCCAACTACTTCATTTGTATCCTACGGTGATCGGGTCATCCTGTGAGAATGAATAACTCAAGAGTTCCTAAGCAACTTTTTTTATCGGCAACTGCCAAATTTTTACCGCCCAATAGGGCGTCCCCTCTTTCGTTACAAAGATAAACTAAAAGACAACCTGAAGCGTTGTGGAATTTTTCTGAGTTCCTGTGAGAGTGCAGCAAGGAATCGCAGAAAATGGAGGAATATGTGTTTTCTCGGGACCCAAGAATTTGAACATAACAGCCTTCGTTATAGGGACACCCTTCGTGCAAATATGAAGGCAAAACACAAGAAACATCCACCTAAAAATGAATATGTATGCCATTGTGGTTTCAGAGCACGCAACAAAGCAGGGTTATCTGTTCACTCGAGAAGGCATCTTTGACCGACGAGCATATGAAAGTTCACCATCTGCGGAGGAGTGTGCCGGACGTCTACAGGATTGCAATTATGCATGTGATGTCGCAGAGATTAGGAGCTGTTGAAGATTGCATACTGATCCCTCATTCATCGTCTTCGATGAGAGAATCCACACGTATATATATATATATATATATATATATATATATATATATATATATATATATATATATGTGTGTGTGTGTGGGGGGGGGGAGGGGGTTAATGCACTATTTTATATGTTAGCCTCATATGACTTCTTAGTTCAGCAAGTGATTTACAAAGTGATCATACATGGTGCAAATGTGCGCATTAAATTATACAGACCGTCGGGTTATCTTTGCTTTCTGTTTGGTTTTTGCTCTTATTTCTCTCAGACGATTAAAACTAATAGATTGGAAGCTGCAAAGACCATCAACTCTTTTTTCTGTTTTATGACTTGTTCTCAAATCGACGTGTGGTATATTAACACCAGACATGTTTTTTTTTACAACGGAACAACCACTTATCAAGGCCCAGAGACCATTTGAGGATAAGGTCAAAGAGTGTACAGTTGCTCTTCAGCTTGTTATTGTACCTGAACTATGGATGCCTACCATTCTTTTTTTCCTTGCTCCAGCGTACACCAGAATCTTAGTATTCATTTTATCAGAATGAAAAACAATTTCCAAAACTATCTGGCCAATATATAGTATTGTGTGTGTTTATGTGTGTATGTATGTGTGTATGTGTGTGTATGTGTGTATGTGTATGTGTGTGTATGTGTGTGTATGTGTGTGTGTGAAATACATCCAACTGGCTGATGCGCTACCTGTCTGGTGTTCACGACCCTGATCCCACAAAAGATAGAAAGGATAATAGCTTTGTATGCACGAATCTGCGTATCCAGTCGGATACCCCACATCATCAACCTATACACAGTGAGGAAGTTTTTGAACTGCATAGATAGTTTGAGCTATCCGATGGGCAATTACATCATCCAGATACCCGTCATGGCTGATTCTGCTAACGATTTATCCATAATTCAAAACTTTATCCTTCTCCTTCATCTAAGGAAATTTGTATTCTGATAGATTTATTTCATTTACTTTTCAGATGGGTATGGATGATGTGGTATCTCAGCCTTCATAAAGATTTGCATGCAGATGAGAAATGATCACGGTAAAGCTTAGCTTTTTGTTAAGGATGTTGCGATGAAAGCAGAATCGTCAGCTAACAGCAAATCATGAATAATTTCAAGGCGAAGGCGGGTATTGACTTTGAAGCGCTGGTAGATGGAAATTCCGCCAGTTCTTCGAAAAATGGAACTTGACGCCAGCGTCAAAATCAGTGAATGCATATTTCAGCATAACAGAGAAGAAAAGTGCAAAAAGCACTAAGCCATAACACACCCTTGTTTATTCCCATGTGTGACATTACATGATTCTTAAGTTATGGTATCAGGCACATTAGCTTTCATACTTTCATGAAAGGAGATGTATTACCCGAAGAATATTATTTCCTCAGATTTACGCCAGTGGAATTCACGCTAGGCGAGTTGGACCGGCTTCCTCTGAAAGAGAAAGTGTCAAAGGAATATTAAATTCACAAGTGATATCCAGTCGCAAGGATGTTACTCAAGATTAACACTGCCAAACGAACACTTGTTTTTTTTTTCCTGGATCTTTTCTGCAACCTGCTGAAGAGAAAATATACCAACGGTGCTTTTAACTAACTAATTCACACCTTGCGGAATGTGATCCATTAGGTTAATAATTTTCAGATGCGCTCCGTGTGATAGATTCCAATACTTCTCTTCTGTTTCAATTTACTTACACTCAAAGTTCTCAGAAATCAAGGGACCCCCTTCTTGGAGTTAACACTTGATCTCTATATGAGATACATAGATATTCGAATGTTCCATTAAAGTTCTTTTTGGCTGTCGACCACTGAATTGTAATTGACCGCTCCATCGATCGATGCCTCCGTTCAGTCTCGAAAGACAAAGGACACCCCTGTAGGGGCAGTTGTGCGTGTAATTGTGAGGCAAGGGTTGCGCAATATCCAACCACACCTTTCCTGAATCGACACTGTTTGGGTCTAGTGGCAAGGAGAAGACCAGGACGACTGAAAACAATGTCGAGATAAGCGGTGAACGCATACAGCACCTGGAAGTCACCCATTTCGTACTGGCCACGTTCACCGTTGCATAACTTCGGTGATCCAGCGGGAACCGGTGTGTCAACGTGATTATGCCGTATTGATCAATTAAATACGTTACCGGGTATCTTTCTTGTGGTCTCCTGGTCTTTCTGAATTCCAGGATATGACTTAATCTCCTGACAAGCCAGTTCAAGTGATAAGTTTAGAACATCTGATTTTGTGGAATCGAGTAAATGGCTTCTTTGTCGGAAGTGGTGTTTAATAGAGTTTCAAAGTGCTTATCTGTCAGGAGAGTTTTACAATCAGTTGCATTTAATATAGCAACACGATTCTTCTGAACACCAAATACATTGTAGATTATGATAGAAACCCCTTGAGTCTTTTAAAATCCAGTTGTTTTGCAGACGACCAACGCTCTTCCATAGCTTTGAGGGCTCCATGAACCTGACATTTACATTTCTGGTTAGACATTTCCATAGCAGTTTTTATCTTGAATCCATGCTTCGTTAGAAATGCATTTGGTCTCTCAACTGCTGAACCTCTGTAGCATCGTGATAAAATCAGTACTGATGATTTTACACGGTAATCCATGTTATACACAAAAATATTGTGCATAACAAAAATATTGCGTATAACATCGCGCAAACCCGTCTTTTGCAATGTTTGCAGATGCTACATCATATGTTAACATCTGTAATATTTACAGAGTTATGGGCAGCCTAATGTTTATCAATTTAATTTTGCTTTTCACTCGACTCTTGAGGGAAGAAAACGCATTTAAGAATTGTTGATGTTGCTATCCTTCACTTTTGCACATTCAATAATGTAATAATCTCCTGAGAAGTGCATGAGATAGTAAGATGTGTGTAAAGAACGGGTGGGTTTAAAATCATTTATGTTCTTTCGTTTAAAATCCGGTCTTCAAAACGGGGTTGCACCCAGGTGCTTTTGTGACAGTTGGGTTGTTTAAAGAAAGTATTAGCATAGATAATAAATAAATAAATAAATATATATACACACACACACACACACACACACATATATATATATATATATATATATATATATATATATATATATATATATATTCCTCGCTGCAAACTATAGGGATTTACTCCGCACGTAACATGACAGCTCAGAACTTTTGTTGAAGACCGATGATTATCGCCAACACGATCAGTGAGTTTTCCTGCAAGAATCAGTTTATTCTTATGGCGAACTTTGGATATTACATCTCGAAATAGATCGTAAATATCATCTTTGTCTTGCGCTGGCCCATGTAACGTCGGAGTGTGGTTGATCAACGTAATTCTACTATTACATTCCAATTCATGGGTTAGAGTTTGAGTTAACTAAATACAGTTTTAGGTGAAGATGAACTTGATCCCAAAGCCAACACCGGATTTACATGGCTCGTTTTAACTCTTGTAAGATCACAATAAGTCATAGCCACATTTGCCTTCTCTGAATTGGGATTATATATATATATATATATATATATATATATATATATATATATATATATATATATATATATATATATTTGTAGTCATCGACATACAGTCCGGTTTCGTTGTATCACAACTCATCAGTGCGCTAGACTAGCATCTCTCCCAAGCCAAGCATTGAACCTAGAACCGTCGTGTTGACAGTCGGCAGTTCTCCCACTCGGGCACAGAAGGGACGCCCGCAAATAATTCGACGGAATGTATATTTAAATAGACATCCGCCCCCACACTTACAGTGCTCAAACCGCCTGTTTGTAAACAAACAAACAACGAGCTTCGCATTTTTCAGCCAATTAAGAAGCGGGTGAGATTATTTACGACAATGCTTTACCCAAAGAGGGGGGCTTAAAACATATTTGTAGTCATCGACATATAGTCCTGTTTCGTTGTATCACAACTCATCAGTGCCGCTATATATATATATATATATATATATATATATATATATATATATATATATGTGTGTGTGTGTGTGTGTGTGTGTGTGTGTGTGTGTGCGTGTGTGTATGTGTATATATATACGTGTGCGTGTGTGTGTGTGTGTGTATGTATATATATATATATATATTTATATATATATATATACATACATATGGGGGTGCTGGCAAAACAATTAAAAAAAAATGTGGTAACACACATTTAAATCTAATGGTGAATTTTCCCCTCTACTCGTTCTTACAGCCTCTTTCCCACAGAAGAACTATTACTAGTCTCTCGCTGCTTTGTCTTTATTATCATGGAAACTTCTCGACTGAGCTCCAGTAGATGGTTCCTTTCTGTAAAAAATTAACAGTAAAAAACTCGTCTAGTTACTATCACTGTCAATAATTTCCCTTTATCCTTCTGTATTATCAAAAACTAAGCGAAACTTCTAAGATGAATGTTTCTTTTATAATACTGCACATGAGTAGAACGTAATATCGCTGTATTGCTTCACATCATCATCAGCATCATCATCATGATCATCATCAGCAGCGGCGGCAGCAGCGGCGGCAGCAGCAGCGGCGGCAGCAGCAGCGGCGGCAGCAGCAGCAACAGCAGCGGTCCTGCTGGTTTAACAGCGTCGCCAACCACGGCTCTCCAAATTCTAAATCCATGGTAATCTTGGGAAGACAAGTAAAAACGGTAGTTTACCGTTGTTTTCCGTCTTAATTCGGGAGTACGTCTCCCCAGTGAATTAATGCGCTCCCATATACCAACCTAGAAATTTCTACGACTTGGTGCGATACATAGAGCACGTAGCCTTCCCAAATGGTCACCCATCTGGTACTGGCCAGGCTCATCGTTGCTTAACCGGTGATCTGGCGAGAATCGGTGTGTAAACGTGATTGTGCCGTACATATTGCTTCACAGATGACTACAAAATCGTCGTTTTCAAGTACAATATAAGCAAATTCTTGTTGGGTTGCTCTCATAAACAATCACATTCTGTCTAGTCATCATCATCAGTAACAGTAATCAGGGTGATGTTTCATCGTTTGCTGGAGAAACCCATTAATCTATATCCTCGAATAGCGTTTGGGTCATTATAAGTGGTGACTCCGTAGGAACAAAAAAAGTTGAAAAAAAAACCCAACAAATATCACCGGCACTCTATAAGTGGAAATGTGTACAGTAGACGATAGTGAGATAACACCGCAAATTCATCATAAAATGTGCAGGAAAAGCATCCTCATTTATTTTAAATAAAAATGTCATACCCAGGTCAACTATCTCCTGATATTTTTTTCATACAATAGCGAATCTAAGAGGCTTCGTGACCCACTTGAAAGAGAGAAGAGACAACGATGGCATCAATTAGCATTTGAAATGAGTCAGCCGTTATCTTTGCTAGTTGTCATATCAAAGTGACAGGTTTATTTATTTTGGGGGGATATTATCATACAAAAGCAAACAGTTTGAAATTTGATCATTTTTAAATATATTTTTATATTCGTATTTTTAATATATTTTATATTCGTATTTTTAATATATTTTATATTCGTATTTTTAATATATTTTATATTCGTATTTTTAATATATTTTATATTCGTATTTTTAATATATTTTATATTCGTATTTTTAATATATTCTATATTCGTATTTTTAAATATATTTTATATTCGTATTTTTAATATATTTTATATTCGTATTTTTAATATATTTTATATTCGTATTTTTAATATATTTTATATTCGTATTTTTAATATATTTTATATTCGTATTTTTAATATATTTTATATTCGTATTTTTAATATATTTTATATTCGTATTTTTAATATATTTTATATTCGTATTTTTAAATATATTTTATATTCGTATTTTTAATATATTTTATATTCGTATTTTTAATATATTTTATATTCGTATTTTTAATATATTTTATATTCGTATTTTTAATATATTTTATATTCGTATTTTAAATATATTTTATATTCGTATTTTTAATATATTTTATATTCGTATTTTTAATATATTTTATATTCGTATTTTTAATATATTTTTTATTTGTATTTTTAATATATTTTATATTCGTATTTTTAATATATTTTATATTCGTATTTTTAATATATTTTATATTCGTATTTTTAATATATTTTATATTCGTATTTTTAATATATTTTATATTCGTATTTTTAATATATTTTATATTCGTATTTTTAATATATTTTATATTCGTATTTTTAATATATTTTATATTCGTATTTTTAATATATTTTATATTCGTATTTTTAAATATATTTTATATTCGTATTTTTAATATATTTTATATTCGTATTTTTAATATATTTTTTATTTGTATTTTTAACATATTTTATATTCGTATTTTTAATATATTTTATATTCGTATTTTTAATATATTTTATATTCGTATTTTTAATATATTTTTTATTTGTATTTTTAATATATTTTATATTCGTATTTTTAATATATTTTATATTCGTATTTTTAACATATTTTATATTCGTATTTTTAATATATTTTATATTCGTATTTTTAACATATTTTATATTGGTATTTTTAACATATTTTATATTCGTATTTTTAAATATATTTTTTATTTGTATTTTTAATATATTTTATATTCGTATTTTTAAATATATTTTATATTCGTATTTTTAATATATTTTATATTCGTATTTTTAATATATTTTATATTCGTATTTTTAATATATTTTATATTCGTATTTTTAATATATTGTATATTCGTATTTTTAATATATTTTTTATTGGTATTTTTAATATATTTTATATTCGTATTTTTAATATATTTTATATTCGTATTTTTAATATATTTTATATTCGTATTTTTAATATATTTTATATTCGTATTTTTAACATATTTTATATTCGTATTTTTAAATATATTTTTTATTTGTATTTTTAATATATTTTATATTCGTATTTTTAATATATTTTATATTCGTATTTTTAATATATTTTATATTCGTATTTTTAAATATATTTTATATTCGTATTTTTAATATATTTTATATTCGTATTTTTAAATATATTTTATATTCGTATTTTTAAATATATTTTTATATTCGTATTTTTAATATATTTTATATTCGTATTTTTAATATATTTTATATTCGTATTTTTAATATATTTTATAATCGTATTTTTAATATATTTTATATTCGTATTTTTAATATATTTTATATTCGTATTTTTAATATATTTTTATTCGTATTTTTAATATATTTTATAATCGTATTTTTAATATATTTGATATTCGTACTTTTAATATATTTTTATTCGTATTTTTAAGATATGTTTATGTTCTTATTTTTAAAATATGTTTAAACGTTTTATATAGGTCTGAATTCTACAATAATATATGAACAATTGCGTGAGCAAAAACGAACACGCCACGTCTAAAAATCCTCCAGTCCGACTAACTCGACAAACAGCAAAATACCACTCCTTTCACTATTGAGGTCCCTAGATTACGTAAAGTTATCTACTATAAGCGTTTCTTCCCTCAGTCTGCTGGAATTTAGAATTCGTTTTCCTGCTTCTTACTTTTCTGACTATACTAATCTGCAGAAGTTTAAATGTAAGGTAAACAAATATCTCACTGCTCAAATCTCCACTGGTCCCTGTGAGACGTGCGTCTATATCTTTACATTCCAACTAGCAGTATGTCTTGTTTAGGGGTGAAAAGGAGTTTTTAAAAAAATCGTTTGAAATTTGATCATTCTATTTTTTAGTAGACTCACAGAATTGAGGCGTATCTCAAGCTTACAATATTGAATGACCAACTGCGTGGGCGACAACATACACACCACGCCTAAAATTCCACTAAAATAAAAAAAAAAAAATTCCTTTATTCATTATCAAATATATTTTTAATTCAGTTTATTTCGATAACAACTTCAAAAAAGACAAATCATAATATTATTGGTTTTTGAAGAATTGTGAAAACCGTAGAAAATTTTAAAACACTATAAAAATTTAAAAAATTATCCCTTAAGAAAAATATCTCATTCTCAAAAGAGAAAAAAAAATAGAAGTCCTCTCCGACTTTCTTTAATATATGCTACCCTGCCTCTCCTTCACACCTCGTATGAATTGTTACATCCAGCATCCTCCTCCCCTTCCCCCTTTTTAACATACAAGCCGACGACTTGAACTGAATCTACATAAGACGATACGAAATCAATGCTAAAATAGGTCATTCTATTAACCGTTTAATTGAAAACATACAAACGTTTTATTTAAATAATAATTTGATCATGTTGCAGTTCAGTTAAGAATCTAAAGTTTCTTTTTTTCCTTTTCCTTCTTTTTTGTTCGCTCGGGTTTCATTTTATTTCAGTTGAAGTTCTCAGAAATCAAGGAGGCCCCCTTCGAAGGGCTAACACTGCCGGCAAATCTCCAACCAACCCATCGCCGAAATGGGTCATCCTTGTGCATGGTTTACAAGTATTAAATGGTAAGAGTGTTCGGATGAACTCCAAGCACTAGCACCCCCCCCCCTCCACGAAACCAGACAAGTAGCAAAATCCCACCCCTACACTGTAGAGGTATATCGATACTGTAAGCCGAAAGCCACATTTAGGATTGCCGGCGAGATGCTTGAGGTGCGTATGCTCAGTGCTTCAGGTTTAATGTTGCTGAGCAGCAGCTTGGTTCCCACCAGTTTTAGCGAATAACAGACAGAGTCCTGAATAGAAGCATGTTCTCTATCCTTACCATCATCAATAGACCCGAGGTAATTTCGTCGGCATTTGACAAAGCAAAATTGTTTGCCAGAAATGTTGCGGCAAATTCTATCCTTTGCGATCAGTACCGCGTATTTCCTCTTGCGACTAAAAACACCTTATGCAACATACACATATATGTACGCAATGTTGCCAAGCTTATTAAAACCCTTGATTTTTAGTAAATCAACTTGCCCCGACGGCATTCCAATTTATAGTACTCAAGAAGCTTCAACCAGAACTAGCTTCCATACTTACAAAGCTATTTAAATGTTGCCTTACAAAGAAATGCTTCCGAACACCCTGGAAAACTTCAAAGTCCGCACCGTATTTAAAAATTCTAGAGATCAGTCATCTTCCTCTTAGTACACACTAATAGATCTCCTGTGCGTCCTGAGTAAATTGCTGGAATCTGTCTTAAATAGAAAAGTGGTCAACCATCTCAGCAAAAAAACTTAGTGACATGCAATGTGTTTTCCGTTCTGCGATTTCCGCAGCTGATGTACTAACTGTTATATCACACAGGATTAATGAATCTTTCGACGAGGGTTTTGTTTCTAAAGCAATAGCTCTTGACATATCAAAGGCTTTTTATATGCCATAAAGTATGGCATAAATACCTACTTCACAAGATTCCTAGCTATGGATTAACTGAAAATATCCTCTCAGTTATGAAATCTTTTTTCTCTGATAAGTTTATAAGAGAAGACTTTGATGGGGAAAAATCAGAAACTTATTGTATTAGCGATGGCATCCGTCAAGGTTCTATCCTGGGCAATACTCACTTCCTGATCTTCATCAATAATCTCCCAAATCACATTCTTAGATCATTTGTAGACATTTATTCAGAGGACACCACAGTCTATGGCAACACTTCAAAGGCCAGCAATGACTAAGATCTTTCTAATTCTCTCTCCGCTGATCTTGAGAACGTGGTGCAATGTGGAAAAAGGTGATTTTAATGTAGTTAAAACCAAGTTTTTCTCCTTTCATCATAATCACTTTAACCCCCATCGTGCTCCAATTGAAGTGAATGTATTTCGTCTTGGGAAGCATCGTATCTTGAAAAACCTCTGAGATTGACATTTACTCCTAATCTGAAATGGGACACATACATCAAATCTGTTGCCAAGATCGTTGAAAAATGGTGGGATCATTCTTCCGTTTCAGTAGATATCTCACTGTCGATGCAATTCTCTATTTGTAAAATAGCCAGGTGCGCCCATAAATGGAGTTCTATTGCCATATCTGGTCAGGAGTTGCTCGGCGCACTTTATCCTGTCTTCATAGAGTTCAAAACCAGCTTCGAAGCCTAGTAGGTGATGTCCTTTTCTCTTCCTGTCAACTACTTTCCAAAACAAGAGACATTGCAATCCTGTCTATGCTCTATCGTTATTTTTACGAATTGATTGAGCTTAAATTTATGGTGCCCCTTTCAAATTTTCACAAAAAAGCACTTGACTAGCTACAACAACTATATGCAATTTTATCACTCTCGCCTATACGTAAACACAGGTCCCACGGACAAAGCTTCTTTCCCAAAACTGCCAACCTGTAGAACACTGTCCCGTTGGCCTGTTTCCCGGTTGATATGGTAGCCGGGTGATATGGTAGCCTTCAAATCCAATGTGAAAAAGGTCTCGTTGAGCCGCTCCCTATGATCAAATTCTACCGAATTTAATCTATTAACGATTACTAAACTCCTACCTTCTATTCATTAACCCTTATCCTCGAGTGGCCTTCAGACATTGATAAGTGGTGTCTCCCTTGTAAAAAACGCCTTCTACACAAATATCTTCTTCCCTCGAACTGCTACCCTTTGCAATTCTCTCACAGGCCCCTGCTTCCCTGACTGTACTGACATGCAGAAGTTCAAATATAATGTAAGCATACACCTTGCTGCCCAACTAGTAATATCCCTTCAAATTTTGTCCTAAATAGAATCCCCGTACAATTTAGTGGTCCTGTTCCTTATTTGAGACGAATACAATTTATGAGATACAAATATAATGTAAACAAACTATACATAAATCTAATGTAAGCAAAATATACATAAATATAATGTAAACAAACATAGATATACAAATATTCTAGTAAAATTCTGCTTTACCTCTCAAACACAGGGTTAATACAGAAGTTGAGGACAATTTTTCTCTGTCCAATTGACAATTTAAATAAGTTATGATATATCTTTCTGTTAGTCTCTTGTTTTTACTTGATTTCAGAACAAGAATTCGTCTGGTTTGGTGGAATATTCAGCTTCGTGCTGATATTTGCCAATATATTTGCTAAATAAAAAGACAGGCGTTTTATCCGATTAGATCAAAGTTTTTTTTACTACAGATCGAAATATCGTCATGTCAATGTCGCGTTTATAATGTCTGTATAAATCGAAACCTACTTGTATAAATAAATAATATGAAAAAGAAACATTTTTTCACAAAACTAGCCCCCAGTGTCATCTGAAGCACAAAAAAAGCGGCTGTTAT
>NC_136524.1:5136363-5156363 GCF_053919585.1 Euprymna scolopes
TTTTGATAATCAGTTCATTGCAACGCGGAATTATTTATTAGAAAATTCTTTAACGATCGATTTCAGAAGGAGAAAAAAAATCAATACATTAATTATTATCGGTAAATATTGATTTGAAAAATGAATCCTGTACAATTATGAATTATGTGAAACGCAACTGAATTTATTCTTCCCGTATTTCACTCCCAGGAATGATGAATTTCGCAATACTCCTCATAAGGTGCCAAAATTGTATTATTTTTCCGACACTATTTAGTGTTTTACTATTCTTGCATTTAATGCGAACTGAAGTACATTTAAATTTCTGCATGCTGATACAATAAGGGAAACAGGGAATAGGAAGGGAATTCCAAAGTCTTTATAAGGAAGAAGATATCTCTTCAGCATTTGCGTCCCTCAGCGGTAACGGGATGCTATTAAAGTGATTGCTTGAGTAGAAAGGGTGTCATTAAAGCAGAAAGGGTGTTGGGCTCATTCCATTGTAGTACTTTTACAACAACCAGAGGGATGCAATATTGTGGCGATGAGACAACGGTTGGAGTTTGATGGATAGTATGGAACCTATTAGCTGAGAGGTCTTTGACCCTCTCCAAGAGATACATGCCAGTGATTTTGTAAAACTATGATACTGGCATGGGTGAGTGATTTGTAGCACAGTAACTGAGGTCTATCCTTCCTGCATCAGCTTTGGCAGTGTCTTATATGTATTTGGTGGGGCTGGTACTCGGTTGACAGTGCATAGTGATTCTTGTTTTACAGCAACCTTGGCAGTCTCTTCTATGTATTCACTCTAATTCATGTTATCTGTGAGTTTGAATATAAGATTCTCAGATTTGTTGCTCCAATTATCGTCAACCAGATAAGTTTCAAATAACGCAGAAATGGGTATCTCTGCAGCTTTTGGACTAAACAATTCCGAAGTTTTGTCCAACAGTTTCCGGTCGCTTACGTAAACAGCCGGAAACAAAACAAATAACCTAAGACTCAGCGTCAACGTCAAACGAGGCGGCTTTGCAGTACTTTGCAGAAGTAATGAACGTAAGCTTACTCTTCGTATGTTTATTTTTTGACAACTCATTTAGTTTCCTGCAAGTTTAAGTTGACAAAATAATGCTAAACTAAGTTTCAAAGTTCGTAAAGTTGAACCTGAATACCGAAATATTGCGACAACAAAGATGAGCTTAGTTATGCATATAATACAAAAAATATTATAAGTGCAGTTTTTTGTGTGTTTATATGTATGCGTATATGTACATAAGTACGTGTATATGTGTATGTTCAGCTAAAAGCGAAAAACTATTAAACAGATACCTACTAAGATGGTATTTTTTTGATCGGCGTTGTTCCGTATCGATAATATCTAAGCTTTTTTATGTATTTATTTTTAGACCAAAAACTTTAGCAGATTTCATTAATGCGGGGGTCTGTTTTTTTCAGACAAATACTAAACGTAAGTAACTCTGTATGTTCAAGAGGTTACCTCCAATATGCTGATAAATTCTCAAATCCGAGGAATCTACACAAGCGAGAGTTGTCTACCTTTATATGTGTGTATGCACAAGGAGATATATAAAGAAGAACTGTGTGAGAGGTGAAGGGAAACTGGGGAGAGAGAAAAAAGATTCAATATGAACATACCACACTTTTGATCAGGTCAACACGACATAGCCCTGCGAATCAATAATCTAAATTATGTACCAGTGTATATGTGTGTATGTATATGTGTATATGTATATGTGTGTATGTATATGTGTGTATGTATATCCAGCTAGAAATAAAAGACAACAAAACAAATTGACAAAAAGTTGTTATATTCTTAATTAGCCTTGTCCACGATAGATTATATTTAGCCATTTTTTCTTCGGGTGTTAACTGAGCAAAAGGGGAGACGGTTTTTTCAGCCATTTCTAATGTTATCTATTATATATGGATAACTCACACTATTATTATTATTATTATTATTATTATTATTATTATTATTATAATTATTATTATTATTAGAGTTATTATTATTATTGTCATTATTACTATTATTATTATTGTTATTATTATTATTACTATTATTATTATTGTTATTATTACTATTATTATTATTGTTATTATTACTATTATTATTATTATTACTATTATTATTATTATTATTTTTATTATTATTATTATTAATAGTAGTAGTATTGTTGTTATTATTATTGTTATTATTACTATTATTATTATTATTTTTATTATTATTATTATTATTGTTATTATTACTATTATTATTATTATTGTTATTATTATTATTATTTTCATTATTATTAGTAGTAGTAGTATTGTTGTTATTATTATTGTTATTATTACTATTATTATTATTATTGTTATTATTACTATTATTATTATTATTATTATTATTATTTTCATTATTATTATTAGTAGTAGTATTGTTGTTATTATTATTGTTATTATTACTATTATTATTATTATTTTTATTATTATTATTATTTTTTTATTTTTATTATTATTATTACTATTATTATTATTATTGTTTTATTATTATTGTTATTATTATTATTATTATTATTATTATTAATATTATTATTATTATTATCATTACATTAAACAAGAAAGAGGAATGAGCTGGGTGGAGAAGGGTGGAATGAGGAGTATGAATGTTTAAAAATAAAGGTTGCACACACATAAATTACGAAATATACAGATGTTTGGAATATTTTTTATGATAAGGATCAGTTAGATATTCACATTTTTACTTTTTTTTGTTCGGAAAAGTTTTCTTAGCTCGAATGAAGATCCAAGGCTCCATCGTCGGAAACGTTGTTGATAGAAAAACGAAGTAAAAACGTTGTTGATATAAAAACCAAAATCTTTTTTGATATAAAAACCAAGTAAAAACTTTGTTGATATAAAAACCAAGTAAAAACTTTGTTGATATAAAAACCAAGTGAAAACTTTGTTGATATAAACACCAAGTGAAAACTTTGTTGATATTAAAACCAAGTAAAAACTTTGTTAATATAAAAACCAAGTAAAAACTTTGTTGATATAAAAACAAAGTAAAAACTTTGTTGATATAAAAACCAAGTGAAAACTTTGTTGATATAAAAACCAAGTGAAAATTTGTTGATATAAAAACCAAGTAAAAACTTTGTTAATATAAAAACCAAGTAAAAACTTTGTTGATATAAAAACCAAGTGAAAACTTTGTTGATATAAAAACCAAGTAAAAACTTTGTTAATATAAAAACTAAGTAAAAACTTTGTTGATATAAGAACAAAGTAAAAACTTTGTTGATATAAAAACCAAGTAAAAAATTGTTGATATAAAAACCAAGTAAAAACTTTGTTGATATAAAAACCAAGTAAAAACTTTGTTGATATAAAAACCAAGTTTATACTTTGTTGATATAAAAACCAAGTAAAAACTTTGTTGATATAAAAACCTAGTGAACACTTTGTTGATATAAAAACCAAGTAAAAACTTTGTTGATATAAACACCAAGTGAAAACTTTGTTAATATAAAAACCAAGTAAAAACTTTGTTGATATAAAAACAAAGTAAAAACTTTGTTGATATAAAAACAAAGTAAAAACTTTGTTAATATAAAAACCAAGTGAAAACTTTGTTGATATAAAAACCAAGTAAAAACTTTGTTAATATAAAAACCAAGTAAAAACTTTGTTGATATAAAAACCAAGTAAAAACTTTGTTGATATAAAAACCAAGTGAAAACTTTGTTGATATAAAAACAAAGTAAAAACTTTGTTGATATAAAAACCAAGTGAAAACTTTGTTAATATAAAAACCAAGTAAAAACTTTGTTGATATAAAAACCAAGTAAAAACTTTGTTGATATAAAAACCAAGTAAAAACTTTGTTGATATAAAAACCAAGTGAAAACTTTGTTGATATAAAAACCAAGTAAAAACTTTGTTGATATAAAAACCAAGTGCAAACTTTGTTGAAATAAAAACCAAGTGAAAACTTTGTTGATATAAAAACAAAGTAAAAACTTTTTTGATATAAAAACCAAGTAAAAACTTTTTTGATATAAAAACCAAGTAAAAACTTTGTTGATATAAGAACAAAGTGAAACTTTGTTGATATAAAAACCAATTGAAAACTTTGTTGATATAAGAACCAAGTGAAAACTATGTTGATATAAAAACCAAGTAAAAACTTTGTTGATATAAGAACCAAATAAAAACTTTGTTGATATAAAAACCAAGTAAAAACTTTGTTGATATGCGAACCAAGAAAAAACATTGTTGATATAAAAACCAAAAAACATTTTTGATATAAAAACCAAGTAAAAACATTGTTGATATAAAAATCAAAAAAATTTTTTGATATAAAAACCAAGTAAAATTCTTTTGATATAAGACCCATTAAAAACTTTGTTGATATAAAAACCAAGTAAAAACTTTGTTAATATAAAAACCAAGTGAAAACTTTGTTGATATAAAAACCAAGTAAAAACTTTGTTAATATAAGAACCAAGTAAAAACATTGTTAATATAAAAACGAAGTAAAAACTTTGTTGATATAAAAACCAAAATCTTTGTTGATATAAAACCAAAAACTTTGTTGATATAAAAACCAAGTAACGGAGCGTAATCGGAATAATCGAAGTCATCCGATTTGATTTGTTTACTTGTTTTTCAGCACAACTTTACGTCGGGATAAAGTTAATTGTCATTAGCGCATTCTCTTTTAACCCGAGAGACTATTTTATGGTTGGATTTATTTTTGTACTTTGTACTCGAGGGACTATGTTAAGGTTGGGGTTATTGTTTTTCGTTGTTTTTTTTTGTAATCTGTTGAAACTGTAGTTTCTATGTAAGGTATGAGGTAAGGTTGCTTGTGTGGTCTTTTTTAGCTCGAGTTACTATGTTAGAGGTAGGTGATTATTTTGTTGGGATAATGTATCTGTTAAGGTTGGGCTGTTTTTTTGTTTGTTCGTTTTGTAGGGATTCCGTATTGATGTCGGATCCCTACATTTGGCATTTATGCATCGTCACGTATTATTGTTCTCTAGGGCATTACTTGCATGTATATGTGCGCCTGTTCTGCAACTCATCTTTGCATTATGAGTTATTGAGTTTGTCGCAAAATTCAGAAATTCTTTCTAGAGAATGAAGAATCTGCTTTAGTTCAATTAAATTCCTAATTAATTTTCTTGACTTGCTGAATTTTACGCTTTATTCAATTCGCCATTAACAACAGTCCTCTACAGCAATCTAACTGCTTAAGGGCTTCAGCGTCTTTTGCCGGTTCACATAAACGGCCGGAAGTGGACGAAAAGCGCCGGTTCCAGTATAGTTGGTAAACTGCAGAAGTGCTTTATTTTCTTTGTACTATTTTCATAGTTCTCACTTCAAACCGGTCATTTTAAATATACTCCTCTTCCTATGACAGTCAATGGAATGCGTTTCATTGAGAGAAATGATATGCGAATAATACAATTGATATGTAATATGAGTGAAAAACATACGTTGATGCGATGGCCACTATGCGCTGTATGTACTGCGCCAGAACGTAGAAATGTTTAATGCACTAGGACAAATGCCCACTCAATCTTTGTTAAGGCATGCATCTAGAAAAATAAAAACTCCGATGTAAAAATCTGTTTGATCTGTCTTGTAGCAGCAATTGCACCGTATGAGATTAGCAGTTGTACTCAAAAAGTGTGGTTGGTTCTGCACAACATCTTCAGCACTATAAACACATCACATGTGTGGATCTCCGAATAACTTAGTTGTTGTGGCGGAACTCACACATCGATTTCAACGGGAGGGGGCATCATTTATGTATGTATGTCTGCGTGCAAGTGTGTATTTATGCATGTAGTATGCATGTCGGTGGAACGAAGGCCAAGCATTTAAAAATGAACAGTAAACCGATTATGATTATTATAGTGATGATGATGATGATTTTTGTTGTTGAGCACCATTCATGATTTGTTTTGGCATTCGTTTCCTCGATATCTTTCTAATGAGAATTCTTCCTAAAAAGATATCGGGTACTTACGGAAGAGACCACGTGAAGACTGCCAGCGTCCCTATGAAAGTGTTTCTCTTGAAGGACCTGGATTTGAACTTGGCACGCCCAGGTTGTCAGTCTGTGTCGCTAATCACTGAGCCACTGTCACCATGATGGAGATGAGTAGTAGGAGAACGATGGAAATGAGGAAGAAGAGGGGGAGAAAGGAGAGAATGTAGATAGATGAGAATGAGGATCCTTCTCTTCTCGCTTTTCAATTATCCCCGGTCTTCTTCATACCTTACCCTACCCCATACTATATCCAGCTCTTCGTTTCTGTTTTCCCCTTTCTTCTCCACTGCTAACGCAATATGTCGCTTGTCATCCTTAATTAAAGGCCCCCTTTTTTTTTGCAGCAACGGCGATTCAAGCATCGCAAACAGGAAAGACAAAAAAGAAAAAAAAAAGAAAACAAATAGAAATAAAAAAAAAACGAAAAAGAAAACGATTCGGTTGAACACCAGGTGTTTGTTGCTAAGCAACAATAAAATGCACTTGTCGTTGGCATCGATATACAAAGAGATGACAGAAGCAAATAGACATCCGACAAAAAAGTAATTCGTACATGCTTAAAGTTAGAAATATTTATCGTCATTTTCTGCTTTGTTTCTTCCGCGAGGCGGGGCACGCACTTGTTTTTCCCACACCCATACACATGGAATGTCTTTGTCGGAGTGAATCCGGCGATTTTGATATTCCGATTTTTAGAGTGGAGAAAATGGTTTTGACGGCACAAGTTGTGTAATGATTCTTCTCGATAAATACCAACCACGATGACATTCTCAACTATCAGCTCCACAGGCATTTCGGTAGCCCTTATATGTCGGATTGAGGTATGACTTGGGTAGTCCTAGGTGGTCCTCCTTCACAAACCTTGCCTTTTAAATTTGGGAAAGGGGCAGTTCATTGCCAACTGCTTGAGACATACATACAAGGGAATGCCGACAGTCGTGATCAGGCTATTTTTCAACGCCAGTCGAGTTCCTGTGCCCGGTGTATTTAAAAAAAAAATGTTATTGTACAACATAATAATCACTCGTGGGTTATTTAATACCAGATAAAGTTGTTAACTGCAATCCCAGGGTATGTTAACTTTATTGTATTGTTTTGAAAAAAGAAAACAAGGAAAAATTGAAATGAAAGAATTTTGGACGGTTAAATATCTTATTTGAAGTTTAAAATGTTGATCTGATCATTGTTTTCAAACAGGTCCTTTGATTTTATAAGCCGTAGTATATCGTTTGACTGGATAAGGTTCGTCCAGTCTTCCTCTCTATCCCTCTTTTTTTCCTCCGTATTATTCATTCCCGTTCTCTGAACATACACACACTGGTATGTCTCGTCGCTGAATGAGTCGGCATAAGATAATAAAGTACTTGATAAAAAATCATAATTACTTCCGTTTATGGAATGACTGAAAAACTGAATCACCAGACAAAATACGCGCCAGTTCAGAGCGATTATAGAGCGATTTTCTTAAAATGTTAGATTTTATTAATTCCGGGTAACACAGATAAATAACATATAAAATTTATGGGTTTGGATTAAAAAAAAAAAACTTTTAACAGAGCATGTTCACACATATACACACACATACACGATTTATATAATAAACTATTAGTCACCTGTCTTGTCCAAAGCCATTAAAAACTATTGACGGGTGTGTAACATCATTAGATTAATACTATTATCCTCCCTCCCTCTATTTCTCTTTTCCCCTCCCCCATTTTCCCCTCCTCAATTTAAGCCTTCTTATTTTCACCGTTAAGCTTTCATGACGTTTTAATGACTTGACAAAAATAATTTCTATATCATTCTTGCTTCTTCTCTGCATCCTCTCTGACAGACTTTATGTTGCTACAAATATTTTTATGGCATGTGTTTTTCAGAATTGTCTCATATATTCCTGGCTTCTTTTGTATCAACTCGTTTAAGTCGTTGGTCTAGTACTTTCCATTATTTCGCTCTTTTGATACATCATTGTAATACAGTTTCTTATTTCAGTAACTTCTTGTTGTGGAGACGCCCACTAATTAGCATACGTGGGTGAACAAGATATAGATAAAGGTATACAGTCAGCAAGACCGGGGAGCTGTGTTCAAACGCCGGATAGGCAAGACACATGCGCCAGTTATTCCATGAAAGACTTTAACACGCCCTCTGCGGACAATCTTCCAACTGCAGTACAACTGCACCTTTGTAAATATGTATTATTTTTTCATCTTAATATATTTGTTTTGCCTTTACTTTCTGCGTTCGTGTTGTTATTGATACAGACACAACAATTATTATTATTATTATTATTATTATTATTATTATTATTATTATTATTATTATTATTATTGATACAGACGCAACAATTATTATTATTATTATTATTATTATTATTATTATTATTATTATTGATACAGACGCAACACTTCTCTTCAAGAACTGCAAGCGTTTGGAACTCTTTTCCTACTAACAGTTTTCTTTCTACGTCTAGTATTGGTATTTTCAAAACCGAAATCAATAAAAACCTCCTGTCTTTGTGGTAAACATATTTTGTTCGGGTTTACACCTTACATCGAGTGATTTCGTGCCTTGTATGGGAAATTGCCATATTTAAAATTATCAGTGTTTATATTTGTAGATCGCATTTTTATGTAGAGAGTCACTTCCAAAATGTACTCCCCAGGAAACCCTTGCTTAAATCACAACCCTTTTCTGCAATGCAATCATATTCCGTACAAATCAATGCCAGTCTATACCTGATTGTCTACCATTGTTTTAGTCGTGAAAATCCAAAGACTCTGTTTTTTTACGTCGTGAATTTACATGGGAATACATTTCATGATAATCTTATCAGTAAATTGTGTTATCTTGAACGAGCTTCATGCAAAACAGAATTGGCGATGTCCATATACTGGATATGTCTACACAGTGGAGATGTCATGAGCATCTCAATATAGACCGAAAAGAGTAAGCTGTTGGAATAGGTCAGAAATCTAGAAGTCGTTAACCACATCAGGAAGAAAAATCTACTCTATTACAAACAATATGGATTTCGTCCTGCAAGATCAACAGAAAATGTGATGTGTGTAATTACATATAATCAATGAATCTTCTGGCGAGTGTTTCATCTTTAGAGTAATAGCTCGTGAAATATCAACCTATTTTGATAAAATTTGGCGCAAAGGTTTGCTTTACCCGACATCGAAATCTAGAAGAGGATTTCCTCTTTCCATATCGTACCGCTTCTTCTTCAAGGAAAAGATGTTGCTAGATTTTCCCTGCTCTGTGGTTAATTACATATTAGGTGCTCGACTGAGCTCTGATCTATGCTTCTAACCCGTAAAGAATTTTCAACAAAAACTTGTCTAGTTTGAACCAGCTACTACAACATGTGTATATAATTTTCCTTCCTCCTTCTATGTACCTAAAAGTTTATGGCACTCAAAAAGCTGCTTCACAGTTGATTATAGCATGGGCATTTCAAGTCCAATGTGAACAAATTTTTTCAGATGTCTTCCAACATAATCTAATTTCTGATCAGTTTCAACCATTGTTATCTATACGTACGCCTTTTTGACTCCTTTTCACTCCATGCAAGGCATATTGCCAAGTGAACGCAAGGAGCTATAATTTGGTCCGTGTTTAAGAAGAGATATCTGTTCACTTAGCATTAAAACTTCTGCATGTTAGCATAGTCTGAGAAGCAGAAAATAGGGAGGGCATTCCAAAATTGAGTAACCTAACGAATTATCAGATTAGACGGCTTCCCGGCATCTAGGAATATGAACAGTGAAAGGGTGAGATTTGCTGCTTGTTGGATTACGTCGGGAATATGTGTGTCGACGGGAACGCAAATGCAATAAGTTAATCAGGGCACATTCCAATTAAAGTACTTGCTGTTTCACTGTCCTGACAAATTCATTGATCTTTATCCTCGTAGGGTCTATAGGCCATGATAAATGTTGACTTTTATTACATGAAAAACATCGAAAAATGTCAATACAGCCAAAATCAGCACAGTTCGAATAAATATTGGGCAAGAGTTGCTCAGAGCCTCATATCTTGCCTTGGCAAAGCTCAAAGCCGGCTTAGAAACCTAGTAGGTGATGCCCTATTCTCTTTCCTGCAGCCCCTTTCAGAGGAGACGTTGCAAGCCTATATCTGCTTTATCGTTATTTTGATGGCAAGTACTCGTCTGAGTTTAAATCTATGGCCCCTTTGCCGGACCTTTACAAAAACACTCGACTAGCTATAACCACTGTCAACAATTTCATCCACTCTGCCTAATTTTAAACTTTGTAAGTGAGCAGTTCCTACCTCGAGATATAACATCTGTAGTGAACAATATGATACCTTCGTGACCCAGCGAAAAACTCAGGATCTTATCGGTGGTTAGATTAAGTAGCGTAGACATTGGGAATGGGCCTTAATCGACTTCTGATTACGATCAGATTTTGAACTGTAAATCTCAGCGTAAAACTAAAATCATATGGGATAGAAGGAGAGTGCATTTCACTATGTAAAAGGGAATGGATACATACGGCTAGTGTATGTGTTTTGGGACGAACACAGTTTAAAATATCACTACGAATAAATTACATGTAAATCGCATTTCCTGATTATAAATATCAAGTTCGAACGCATACCACAAAATAGTATTGCTATGAATAAAAGTAAAATGTAAAAAACAAACGTTTGTATGCATTCATAGATTATTTTCCAGTTATTTAAAAATGCCTAACCAGAAAGTAAAATATTTTATGAATACTTGGCCCTTTGAATCAGATCAAAGTTTAGTATTATCTCCCATGATATCAGCATGAATAAAATGTCATTAAAATTATCCGGAATCTTTTAAGTAGGTTAAAAGCCATCAAGTGAGTGTAGTATTTTGATGAAATAATCTAAACCCTTTCCCAAAATCAAACTGAGCATATCGCCTAGATTGAATGGAAATTTTGTATTTTTTTATTTGAATAAATACTTTGGTCTTTTGTGCTCAGATAAAAATGTAGTATTTGTTCTCTACAACACCAGTGTCATTTGAAGCCAGAAGTTTTCATGTAATTATATCCACTGAAAAAATTCCAAATACGGACGAACGCAGAAGCAGAGAAAGTGACGCTTATATTATAAGTACAATTGAATACAAACTGTCTAATGAGAATGTTTACTTGATGGAGAAAATATTCTTCTGGTGGAGAAACTATCAAAGATTGTCCTAGTGACGTATTTCAATTTGACTTCAGGGGAATATCATTATCATGTTTGATGCGCAACTTTTTCTGCTTAAAAAACGGCAGTTTTCCATTGTAACGTCCAGTTATTCTTTACAAGTTCTATAATGAAAATAGAAATAATGGATTTTTAACCAATTAGATGTTTTACAGTTATTTCCATTGTGCAATGTTATCAAATTAAAAGTCTGAGACTACACTAACCAGCAGTTAATAATCTGCAAACGACGTCTAAGCTGGCTCAGATATACCTCTAAAGAGAATTCCTAATTTGGCCAATTAACCGCTGAAGGATAAAGAAGGGTAGACTAAAAAATGAACTGCGAACAGAAAATGGAGATAAATTTAATTGTAACAGGGAAGAAAAGATAAAAACTTGTATTTAAATATCATCATGATCATCAGGACATTTGATCACTCTAAGATTTCACTCACCATGTTTTGTGTCCGGCTAGATGTGGCCACGTAGTATCTACTTCACTCTTTGTTTATTTTGTTGCCTCGGGGTTCATTCTGTCACGCTATATTCCCACCTATTATCTGTGGATCTCGAGTGCTGACAGCCCTATATTTTGGCTTTCGGTTGCTGATGATGGCCTCATTTACATCTGTTTGCTGTCTGGTTCAGGTGTTTCTTTTTTCTTTCACTTAAAATGAAGTTTAATATAATGCCAGCAATTTGCATTGCACAACTCTTAGCTTTTCGATTGCTGCATTATTAAGTGTAAATGTTTCGCTGCCAAATGCCATATAGCAATGATGATATATTCTTTGAACATTTTCTGTTTAATGTTCATGGTTGATTTTCTGCATATAAGATATGGAAATGTTGAAGTGAAATCTGTATTGTTCCAATTACTTTGTCAAACCGTTGTAATTGATAGAAAACTTTGTAATGCAACACATTTTTTTATATGAAAAATGACAAAGAAATGGGAATGTTTTATCAAAATAAAATTGTTTTTGAAAATAATTTTAAGATTGCATCAGAAGAAAGAGTTGTTTAATGACAAAGGTATTTTTGATGTTTTCATGTTTGGCATGAAAAATACATTTAAAATTGCAGTTTTATTTATTATTTGAAACAAAATCGCCAAAGTAAAGCTTTTTAAATGTATTTCTTTTGTCGACTGCGAGATTACATTAGCTTCACACTCGGAATTGCATTTGAATTTGCGTATAATTAAATTTCAAATAAAGAAAAATATTGATTTTTTTTTCACTAAGATGGCACAACATACAAAGGTGAAATGAGTGTCGGGTGGACGGAGATAAAACTGTGATTATTGTTAATAAAACGATGATTAGAAAGAAGATGTGTTTATTTGAGAGGGCGACTCCAGATATTGTAGAGAAAGACTAGCGTTTTTTTTTTTCTGTTAGGGATGTGTAAAGTAGTATCTGTTTTATGATCATGAGATTTATCAGCCCAGGAATTAACTTCTTTTTGGGAAGTATTGTATTAACATTTTTACTAAGGAGCCGCCACATATAGAGGCTTATGGCCACTCGAGGATAAGGGATGAGTGTCAGGTAGCAACAGAGTCGACATCGTGATGATCAGTAGTGAGGGTGGTGATTCTGTATTTATTAATGCAGATCCACAAGAATTTATCTACATGGGAATGGAGCTTGAGCATGCTCGCACCAGCCCCAAAGTATCGTGTTATATTCACCTCTGGTGTTGTTCATCATTTTATATGGTTTTGCATTTGCATTATTGCTACCGGCGAACCAGCCTTGTCCTGTTGTAAAATGCGCTTATATATTATATTGTAATTCGTGCAAATTTTGTATTTATTATTGTAGAGTAAATGTTCTATTACTTATATTGTAGCTAATATATATCGTAATGATTTAAAATGTCTTCGGTGCAATCAGCTGTAATCGAAACCAAAACAGGCAACGCTCCAGCCTTTATAGTCATTTAACACTTCAGCTTTCGTCGGTACTGTCTGAGTTATCGGCGAATGCATAAAACAGGCTAAACTTTTAGCGAATTTAAGCTATAAAGATCTAATGGGCCGTACTCTGAAGTTAGTCAATCGACCTCCGTCACAGTCAACTGTTTTTTTTTTACTATCTTGAGCCCCCCCATTATTAGCTATTCTTACAGGTTTGAAACCAAATCGAAAGTGAGTCACATCTACACACACACACACACACACACACACACACACACATATATATATATATATATATATATATATATATATATATATATATATACTGATAAGTTGGATTTTTGTTTTCGTCTGATTCCTACATCCATTTATTTGTAAAATAATGTGTGAAATTTGTCATCATCACCATTATCCAAAACAGAAGTCTTATAAACAAACTTTTCATTTAAAAAAAGTCTAGTCGCTTTAAACGTTGATCGGTTGGATTTTGTTTTCGTCTGATTTCGACGTCCATTCATTTGTAAAATTGCACAAACACTTCAACGAGTGACTGTCTCTTCTACAAATTGTTTGTATCGGATTATTTTTTTTTTATTCATGTCAAACTCATTTAATCGTACCCATCACCATCACCGTCGTCCTGATCATTGAGGATTTATGGCTTTTAGAACGATCCTTTATGTGTATTTTACATGTATGTGTATGTGTGTATATGCATATGTATGTATATGCGTATATGTGTGCCTCTATGTGTGTATGTTTGCATGTGTGTATACATGCGTATATATGTTTGCGCACGTCTGTATGTATGCATGTATGTGTGCATGAATGTGTTTATTTCCATGTGTATGTGGGGTAGCTAGGGCTCCCGTAAGCCGTGGTGAAGGCAATTCCTATAGGAGAAGCAAATTTCAACATTTTGAACCGAGGGAGAGATTAAGCTGTCGTACAAAGCTAAAACTCAGTAACATCATCTTTGTATAGATACTCCGTCAAACATTTGTCTATAAAAAAAAGTCATGTGGCGATGGAAACGTTGTCACGCGTGTAGGTCTGAAATGCTGGAAGCATGTAATAATTGATCTGCCATCGTTATATGTATCTATGCGTGTATGTATGTACATGTGTACGTATGTTTATATATGTACTTGTGTGTGCATATGTATATATATCTGTGTATAGAGAAATAAAAAGGAACAAACCGTAGTATGTGTTCATCAACGTTTCGTCTTTATTTCGAGACTTCCTAAGTCGAAATAAAGACGAAACGTTGACGAACACATAATACGGTTTGCTCCTTTTTATTTCTCTATTTTGTCGGAATACTATTTCCATTATTTTCATCATATCTATCTATGTATATATGTATGTACATATGCATATATTTTTGTGTGTGTTCGTATGTATATATGTATATATATGTTTGTTTGAGTATGTATGTATATGTATGTGTATCTATGAATATGTGTATGTTTGTGTATAAATGCATAGATATGTATGCATATGTATATGCATTTACATTTGTCTATAAAATAGTCCTAAAGCAATGGAAAAGTTGTGACGCGTGTAGGCTTGAAATGCTGGAAGCATGTAATAATTTATTTGCCATCGTTATATGTATCTATATGTGTATGTATGTGTGTGTATGTATGTATACATATGTATATGTATATATGCATATATATGTATGCGTATAGGTGCATATATATGTATGTGTACATATATGTAGGTAACTTTATGTGTATGTATGTATATGTGCATACATGTGTACGAATATGTATGTGAATATGTATGTATATGTGTGTATGTATTTGTATATGATAGTATATATGTGTATGCATATATATGTATATGTGTGTGCATGTGTGTATGTATATGTTTGTATGTATGTGTTATATGTATTGTGTATGTATGGATGTATGGATATGTGCATATGTCTATGTTTTGGGGTATGTATGTGTATGTATGTGTGTATATGTATATATATGTATGTATGCCAAGGACCGTCTTCAATGTCATGTCTGCTTGAGCGTGTGAATTCGCTGGCAGAACTAAAAAAAAAAAAAGGTTATTTTCGGGCTCATGGACTTTCAGTGACTGAGGGAGTGTCACTCGTCTGACAAGACGTTGCAATCATCATGTATGTATGTATGTATATATGTACGTATGTGTATATATACATGTGTATGTATATGCATTATTGTCAGGTCATGTCATATGCTACTGGTGCCATGTAACCCAGTACTACCTGCCTCATGGTCGGGGCACAGGCAACTAAACTGGTTCCCCCACCAGACTTGTTTGGTGAGGAGGGCGGCTAGTCTCCCTGAAGGATTAAAAACAAGACCTTCCAAAGGGCGAATGAACCCTTTTTCGGGGTCACAGGCCAACTAGCATCGTGTATATTTGTGTGTATCCATCTGTGTCTTGGGGTGGAAAGGGCTCCAGTAAGCCGTGGTGAAGGCAACCTTTCTAGGAGAAGCAAGTCTCTGATTAAAAAAAACATAAAGCTGGAGACCAGTACCCGTATTAAGCTGGTCTGCAGTTTAACTTGTTACTGGCTATCTTGCTCTTGCTTGCTACTGGATCTCAACAGTTTTAACCGAGAGAGAGAGAGAGAGAGAGAGAGAGAGAGAGAGAGAGACTTAGCTGTCGTACAAAGCTTGAGCGTGTGAATTCGCCGGCAGGACTAAAAAAGGGCATTTTCGGTCTCATGAACTTTCATTGTCTGAGGGAGTGGCTCCCGTCTGACAAGACGTTGCAATGATCATATATATATATATATATATATATATATATATATATATATATATATAATAAAAATATAACACGGAAATTACATAATTACATTGCAATAACATAACTGTTTACCACATTGAGCTCTCATACTCGGATTTCCTCCTGGAATTATTCCATTATAACACCCGTTTTCCCGATAGTACCGGTCAGTTCGCAAGCCTCCTAGACTTTTTTCTATCCACTTCCCTTGAGCTATGCTCATATTCCGTTCTATCTACTCTGGGATCCTCCGAAAACTGCGTCGTATCAGTTAAGATAAAAATGAAATATAATAAATCTACAGACGTACCTCTCCACCGTACTGTATACCGATACTCTATGGCGGACTGGGATAGCTTCCGTACATTCATATCTGATCCCCCTCTCCATTCCATGTTTAAAAAGGATGTGTCCTCTATAGTATCAGATCTGACCGAATGGTTACTTGTAAGCATCAACCAATTCATACCATCCAAAAAATTCCAACAAAAACCTAACAGCCAGTCATGGTTCTCCCCCGAATGTGCTGCTGCCATCGCACACAGAAATCACTTTTTATATAGCTACCAATGTAATAGATGCACTGAAACTAGAGCTGCTTTCAGAACCGGCAGTAACCACTGTAAAAGAGTAATAAAAAATGCAAGAGAACTATATGCGAAATCCGTTAAGTAGCTGAGCAGCGGCTTGGTTCCCAACAGTTCTGGCAAATAGCAAACAGGATCTTGAACAGAAACGTGCGCTCTATCCCAACCATTATCAATGGACCAGAGGTCATCTCGACAGCATCCGACAAGGCCAAACTATTTGCCAAAAAATTGCGGCAAATTCTACCCTGTGTGACGAAGGCCATCAACTCCCCATATTCCCTCCTATAACAGACAACACGCTATGCAACATACAAATATCTGTACGTGAGGTCGCCAAGCTAATCAAGAACCTTGACTCCAGTAAAGCAACTGGTCCCAACGGTATTCCAATTATAGTGTTAAAAAAATTACAACCAGAACTTGCCCCCATACTTTCCAAACTGTTTAAGCGTTGCCTTAAGGGGAAGTGCTTTCTAACACCTTGGAAAACCTCATCAGTATGCCCTGTATTTTAGAATTCAGGTGAAAAGTCATCTCCCTCTCAGTAAAGACCAATAAGTCTCCTGTGTGTCATGAGTAAGTTGCTGGAATCCACAATAAATAGAGAAGTAGTCAACCACCTCAGCAGAAATAACCTTCTTAGCGACACGCAATATAGTTTCCGCTCTGCTAGATCTACAGCAGATGTGCTAACGGTTATATCTCATAGGATTAGCGAATCTCTCGACAAAGGCTTCATTTCTAGGGCAATTGCTCTCGACATATCAAAGGCGTTCGATAAGGTTTGGCATAAAGGCCTACTACACAAGATTTCCAGCTACGGTATAACTGGAAATGTTTTCTCTATCATTAAATCATTTCTATCAGATAGGCTCATAAGAGTAGTGGTTGATGGGCAGAAATCAGAGACCCACAGCATTAATGCTGGAGTCCCTCAGGGGTCCATACTGGGCCCAACTCTCTTCCTGATCTACATCAATGATCTCCTAAAACACATACTAATATCTTTCGTTGACATCTATGCTGATGTCACGACAATCTATGGCATCTAAGACTAAGCTCCTATCTGTACATCATAAACGCTCTGATCCCCATCTTGCATCAATTGAAATGGATGGCTCTCGTCTAAGGGAGGCCCCAGGATTTGATAAGTTCCTGGGTTTGACCTTTACACCTGATCTTAAATGGAACACATACTTCAAGTTTGTGGCCAAGGTCGCTGGGAAATGGTGGGATCCTTCTACCGTTCCAGAAGATATCTCACTACGGATGCAATTCTCTATCTATATAAGAGCCAAGTACGTCCAAAGATGGAGTACTGCTGCCACATCTTGGCGAGGGCTGCTAAAAACAGCCTATCCTGCCTTGACAGAGTACAAAATAGACTCCGTGGCTTGGTGGGGGATGCCCTTTTCTCTACCCTGCAACCTCTTTCCCACAGAAGAGACTAGCGAGCCTGTCATTGTTCTATCGTTATTTCCATGGCAGGTGCTCGTCTGAGCTCAATTCTCTGGTCCTCCCTCGCCAATCTTTCTAAAAAAAACACCCGTCTAGCTGAAACAACCGGCAATAATTTTCCCTACTCCCTACCTGTGCCTAAGTCAAAACGTAGATACCATGAACAAAGCTTCTTTCTTAGAACTGCACGCCTGTGGAACTCTGTTCCGCTTGCCTGTTTCCCTCCCGACTTCAACCTGGATGTCTTCAAGTCCAACACAAACAAATTCCTGATGAAGCGCCCCCCTAACTAATGACACCTTACCAATTCTCCAATACTAATGCTACACTATCCCTTTGATTACTGTACACACAATGACCCTTATCCCTGAGTGGCCATTGGGCCTTGATAAATGGTGAACTCCATGTAAAAAAAAATGTGCATTGAATAAATACCATAATATTTAAAGTTCAATTAAATTTTGATATATCTTTTGATTTAAACGCGAAAAAAGAACAATTGGGACGCTGAAAACGTACACAGTAAAACAATACGTTTTATTGTCGCGTTGATTATTTATTTGTAAAAAAACATATTTATTTATGTTTGTAGTGTAGTAGAAAATGTATGAATATTTTTTAAAGGAAAATGGAGAATAAATTTAAAAAAGCAAAGGTGGTGGGTAAATCACCGTTGTAAAATGATCTTATGGTTGTCAACGGGCTAAAGTAGATTTATTTGTAAGAAAATTGCGTTAAAATAACTTAAACGTAATGCGAAAATGAACGATGTAAAAAAATGTAGAAAGTATTAACAAGTGTTTATTTGGATAATTTACACACGAAAATAAAAAAAAAAAACACTTGTGACACTAAAACGTACACAGTAAAACAGTACGTTTTATTGTCTAGTTGATTATTTGTTTATGTACGCATGCACAACCGGAAATCGTAAACCGGACGTTGGGTTACAACACCCGTTATAAGGTCATTTGAGTTTTCTAATCATATATATATATATATATATATATATATATATATATGTGTGTGTGTAAAAACATTTTCATGCGCTAGAAGGCTTTCATCTTAAGTTTTACGCAATTATGCAGAATGTAGAAACTATACATGAATTGAATTCAGCGTAATAGTGTAATAAAACCAATCAAAGGAAATATAAGCGTTGAACAATTAATTGATGACTATTCATTTTTCAAAGCAATATTAACATTTATGTAGTCGCTCGCATATCCATGACTAAGAAGTCCGTTTTAATAATTTTTGAATAGAAAACGTAGGCTTTTAATATTAATGTGAGAGCGATAAAAAACACTTCATAGATTTTATAGGGTTGGCATGGGTTTGTTGGCAGAAGAAGCCTCCTTATTTTTTAATGTAGTATCTGTTCCGTTAGTTAATGTTAATCGTTATCTTTCTACTCTTAAGTTGCAGTCAGTTGCACATCCAAGTGTAATTTGCTAATTCAGGCAAATGTTTTGAAATCATAAAAAAACACTGAATTAATTTGAAATATACATAATAATTTTAAAACATTCCTTAAATACTATAACAAAAGGCATATACGAATTAATTATATTACACACCATGATAATAAACAAACACTATTTGTTTATTATCATGGCTTGTTATTTTATAGTAAACCTATATTTTCTACAAATGAGGAATCATTTATATAAATCATCCTTTAGTACGCTTCACCCTTAAAATAAATAATTTACAAATATTTACATTATCCTTGATTGTATTAACATGGAAATAATATGAATGCAATACGTGATGGATGCACTACAAAAATAGATATACAAAAGTAACTCATAATCTTCTTGACGACGACGACGACGACAGTTTTTGTAACTGCATTTTGGACACTATCAATTAAAGGAGCTGTAAGAGATACCTACAACCCCCAAGAAAGAACTTTAGGAACATTTTTTAAAAAATATATCTATTAAAATTTGGAAATAAAATGATATAGGGACAATATTTTTTAAGGATTATCTATTAAAAT
>NC_136524.1:5161363-5168863 GCF_053919585.1 Euprymna scolopes
ATATATATATATATATATATATATATAAGCGAGATAAGACACTGATAGAAATTCAGATGAAAAATCCTGATAGATATTACTTGAAGTAATACGTTCAAGGAGATCCTAACCAAAAAGGAAGCACAATATTTAAGAATAGAGCAATATATAAGTTTCGTGGTTAAATTTTAAATTCTGAAAAAACAACATATAGAGACATATATTCGATTTAAGAATTATTCCATTGTCAAACAATAAATTCTTAAGTCGAATATATGTCTCTATATGTTGTTTTCTCAGAATTTAAAATTGAACCACGGAACTTATATATACATATATATATATATATATATATATATATATATATATATATATATATATATATATATATATATATACATATATATATATATATTTATATATATATATATTACAGAATTCGTCCTATAATAATATATAATAAACCCGCATTAATCAAAATATAATACTTATGCGTAGTTTACAACCGGGCAATATCGGGCGGCCTGCTACGAGAAGCACATTTTATGGGAGTGTTATTTTGTTCTCAATGGACTCCGAAATATCTCAATGAACTCTGAAATATCTACGCTGACTTTTAAAAAAGTATTTTACGCAAATGTACCATAAATGTCGTGAACTTTTCTTGGGTAGGTGCTGTATTGGAATGCTTCCCATTAGTATAGAAAATCAATAATCGAAAAAAATCGATTAAAGAGCAAATGTCCGATTTTAACCAACATTAGTATCTTTATACAGCCTAACATCACCTGTGCATGATAATGAATAAGAAATTTTAATGATTTAAAACACCAGGCGAACTGCAAGTCTTAATATTAAAGTGCTTAAAGAATATTACGATAAATCTTTTTAAATTCTTACCCATAGGCACATTCGTTTCATCTCTTTACTCCGATAGAACTCTGATTCCCGAACCGTCAACACGATTCGAAATAATTAAACACAAGTGAAAATTTTTACGTTTGTTTTCATGTCTATAACGATATGGCAATTAAACAAACCATATTACAGAAAAAGAATTAAAATCTATTCATGTCAAAGTATGAGGACGTATACTCGACGGCACATAAACCGGAACTTAGCATTATGCGTTTATATTTGCCAGCTCGATGCTATGATTGTCTTAAAAGTTTCTGTCTTGATATTAAAGGGACTTAACAATATTACGATAAATATTATTAAATGCTTATTCTCAAACACGTTGTAATAAAACAATGACAGTTGGTGGGTGAAACTTGGTGAACAAAGCAGACATAGATTAAAGTTAAAGTGTATGTCAGGTGATGATGTAGACGCGTCAGGTTTAATGTAAAGATTATTTGCATTAAATATGGCTTTATAGCAGAAAAGAATGTGAATTTTATTAAGGATTCTCTGCATTCAATGCCATTTTTTTTTTCGAAAGGGCTACACCTTATAATGATCAGGTTCTTTTCTTATAAAACCAAACTCCGAAAGGAACAAAAATATATTTTGTTTCTTTTTAACGGATGCGAACAATTTATTTTGTTTCGGTATTCAATCTGATATTTTGAATAACTGTTGGATCAAGGAACTGTTCTTCGATTTAATCTTCCTTACGACGTGAGAAAGGCTGTAATAAAGGACCTGCAATGGACAGAGGAAATAATTACGGCTCATACGAAATGGGGAATGATGCGAAATGATTGTCACCGACGTGGTCGGTGGGTGTCCTCGGGGGATCGGCGGTGGAGAACATTGCGGGGTGTGACCAAACAGATAACTCGTGATTGTCCAGTCGAGAAGGAGATGACAAGAGCCGTAAATGATTCCCATGGGACTCCATCTCACGAAGTGACTGATGAAGAAGCGAGAGAAAAAAGGCAGAGCAGAATAGCTGATCAAACGCGTCTCGACGACGCGAAAAGAAATCTCAACGAGTAACAACGGCAATTGGAGTAAATCACGCACTCCTCTCCGCGGTAGGAAAGGGCGTGTTTGAGAGAGGTTGAGAATGGGAGATATAGATAGATTAATTGGCATATATATATATATATATATATATATATATATATATATATATATATATATATGTGTGTGTGTGTGTGTGTGTGTGTGTGTGTGAGAGAGAGAGAGAGAGAGAGAAGGGAATGACAGAACATATATAGCTTTATATGAAGAGGGTGTACACGGAGGAAATTGCGTGTCAAATATAGCGGTCAAACTTTAGCGCAAGCGCATTATTCCGACTTCCTGTCGTTGAATACAGTGTCTGACTGTCAACGGTGAAAGCTCACCGAAAATGGCGTTCATAGGTATTTAATTTCCTTCTATTCCCGTATTAGTTGCCGCTAGCCTGGAGGAAAGACGCTAGCCTGTGAAGAGTGGCTTTGTGGACTGGGCTTGCATCTAATGACAGCAAGTATTATTATTAATTCCTACACTGATGACTGCATAAACATGAAACACTATTGGCTGTAGATATAGAAATTGTTAATATTTATTAAATATGTATACTAGCAGAACCCGTTTGCCGGCGCTACCCGAGGTAATATATGAGAACGCTTAATAAAAAGAAATATTACGTATTCTCTTGGAATTAATGCATGCATTCATTTTTCATGAGGTGGTCAGCAGGGTCCACCGTTGCTCGTTATGGTAATTCATAATTTATCATTTAATAATAAAAAAAAGAAAATGTTTACTTAAAATTCTACGGCTAAACGTGAACATTTTGGAAGAATGGAATAAAAATACTTATAATGCATTAAAATTTAATCACGTTTTCAGATTTCATCTGATGAATGAGAGTTATCAGATACGAAAACATATATTTCTCTTCGTATATTTTTTTGGAAAATGGCGTTTTGCATATGAATTAATCTAAAATTCCAAAAAGTATCGAAACTTTCGCGAAAATATGATCATTAGTTGATTTTGAGTAGATTTATAAAACATACGTATACCTGCGCATTAAACGTAAGCACTATATTTTAAGGCGCTGATAATGTAAACACAATTTTAGCGTCGCATTTCTTTTCACTATTTGCAGTTTATTTAAGACATCTTTTTCTAAATAGTTCAAAATATGATGTTAATATTTACCGATATTAATTTATATCGTGTTACCTATCGGAGTTAATTCTATAGTGCACTTTGGAGGTATCTCGTAGTCAGTAATTTAGAAAATGAGTCTTTCCTCCCAAAAACAGATAATGAATAGTTGAGAAAAAATTCCCTTCGCCTGTGTGTAGAAGCGCTTAAAAGATTCATTTGCTGAGTAAAAATGAAAATGCCGGCACAAATATTTAACAAAACGGTTGTCCATTGGGTTCTGCTTGTGCTCGGGAAATTGGTCAATGGCAATTATAGCAAGGTAGGAGAATCGTGCAATTATGGAATAAATACCACTTGGAATTGATTTTAAAACTGTTCTTGCAGAGTTATTCCCCCCTTTTCCCTAAAGACGATGGACGCTAATTTAAGCCAAATAAAATCTAGTTCTAAATCTTCGTTCTAAAAATATGGTTTTCTTTTTCGATTATAAAAATAATTTTAAAAAATGAATTAAAATAAAATAACAATATCAAATCCATTATAATGCATTCCAATCTCTTTGTAAATAAATCAGTCAATGTCATATTCTGTTAATAGTTACTTTTACGATATTTTGTAATATTTAAGGTGAAAGTGCTGAATAGTTATAAAAAAATATGTAGCCTTTTTTCGCCGTATAGGAGCAAAATTAATGGAAGCCTTATGATATTATTAGTAGTATATAAAAACATTTATAACAATAATTAATAATGCCAATAGTAGTCATAGGAATAATAATAATAATAATAATAATAATAATAATAATAATAATAATAATAATAATAATAATAATAATACCCAAATGTAGAGAGAAAAACGTAGGTTGCAGTCCTGCCGGGCTTTCATAGATATGAATGCCACAATGTAGTGAGAAAATCGTGCGTTCCCCTAGTGTGTCTAAACCCCAGTAAGAATATTATATTATGATTAGTAATATAAACAATAAAAGTAAAAAAATAATAACAATAAAAGTAGCAACAGGAATAATTATAATGCAAATACTGTTTATAGTAATTCATATGATTAATGTAAGATTGGGTTTATATTAAGAAAAAAAACGGAAGTAAAAGTTAGTGGAGATAGGTAACGAAGTACAATATTTATTGTTTCGTTAAGCGTATTCGGAAGCGATACGGAGAGTATTTTTTACGCGTTCGAAAATATGTACTGCTAATCGGGATTGCGACAGGTGGCTATTCTCTCATTCTGTTAAACTAAGAATGAAAGGGGATCATTTGTTTTTTAAAGTTTTCAGTCTGATATAAGTACATTAGTAAATAATTGAAAGTAAGAAAATAAATATTTTTTTCCGGTGATATCTGAGTAGGTATGACTATCGAGAAAAGACCCGCTGGTTCCGTGAAAAGACCCGCAGGTTCCGTGAGAGAATTAAATTTAAAGATATATTTGCTACAACCTCCGTGGAGTTACGTAATTGAAAGAGTGAATCAAATTTAGGACGCGCAGCAACCTTTGCAAAAGGTTTACAGATATTGTGAAAAAGTCATATTTCCAATCTGTTCTGTCAGTTTTTTTTTCATTTTCTTTCTTTGAAGATTGTTACGCTGTGTATGGGGAACGCAAACCAGCTGCCAATATTGCCTTGCTTTTTATTGAAACCAACCGAGAGCTCTTTTTAGTATTCTTGTTGTTCTCTTAAGTGCAATTGTCTGGATCTCTTTTGCACTTGATTCACCAGGAATATTAGTTAGGTAGGACTTCAGGGTTTCTTCATAAGCCCTCAAGCGCCTATAATTAGAATAGCTGAGCACGAGTTTGGGCGAATAACAGACAGAATCAGAAACAGATGCCAACCATTATCAATGATCCAGAGATATTTTTTCTCAGCATATGAAAAACTTAGTATAAAACCCAATTCCTTGCGATCAAGGTCCCCTTCCTCCTGTACTTAACCCTAAAACACTGTTAGGCATCTATATATCTGCCCAGCAGGATGTCAACTTTATCAACAACTTTGATGCCAACAAAGCAAATGCCCCTTAATATGCTCCAATCATGGTGTTTAAAATGATATAACTGTAACTAAGTCCCATTCTTACAAAGCTGTTCAAACGTTGCTTAATAGAGAAATGCTTCATAACACATTGGAATGTTTTATCAGTCTGGCCATTTTTTTAAATATTAGATCTCGGTCCTCTTTATCTGATTATTCAAATGGAACAATGTCCTGTACAGAATGACTAAATAGCTTGAACATGTGACAAATACAAAACTTGTTAACCTCTTCGGAAAAAATGATATTCAGTGACGATCAATATGAATTTCATCCTGCAAGAATAATAGCAGAGGGTCTATCGCATGGCGGCTTCGTTTCTCGGGCAATATCAAAGGCCTTTGCTACGGTGTGATATAAACGGCTGTTTAAAAAGATTTCTGGAATATTCTCTCAACTTTCAAATTATTGCTCTCTGACAATTTCATAAAAGTAATCGTTTATGAACAGAAATCCGAAACTCATCTAGGATCCAACGCTTATATTGATATTAATACAAACTCTTGCAAATCACATTTTAAGATCATTCATCGACATTTCGTCAAGAACAAAACCGTTTTTGACAATGTTTTAAAAGGCAGCAATGACGGAGATCTATCTGCTTATTTCTCTCCCAGGGCAAAACCCGTAGTGCGATAATGAACTACTTTGTTGGTTTAATGAGTCCAAAACCAAACTCTATCTTTTTATCATGAACTCTTTGAAGCCCACTTGGTTCAAGTTGAAATGCTCTGCCCCTGTTTTGAAGAATCCTCCTGCTTTGAAATACTTCTGAGACTGATATTCATTTTTGACATGAAATAAAAGACTTTGATAAAATTTGTTGTCAAGTTCGCTGGAAAAAATGGTTGCCTCATTTTACCGCTCAAGAAGATATCTAACTCCTAGCGTGATTCTTTTTATTTGGGTCAAATACGCCCTAATATAAACTATTGATGCCATATCTGGTGAGATAATGCGAAAACTACACTTTTCTGCCTTCCCAGGGTTCAGTATCGACTTAGAAATCTCGGCGACAATGTCCTCTCTCCCATCCTATTACATTTTTTCTCGTAGAGGAGTCGTTGCTCATTTTTCTCTAACATGCCTTTACGTCTATGACGCGTACATGACGCGTACTATTCTACGTTGAAATCTATTTACTACAATATTCGTCTAGCTGCAACAACTCTAAATTAGTTTCATTTTTACTTTTCTGGCCTTTTTTTACATAGGTATCATCACTTATCAAGGCCAAGAGACCACTCGAGAATAAGGGTTAAAGAGCGTACAGTAGAAATTGGACAATATAGTAATCGTTAGTAATGGGCATTCAGTAAAACTAAACAAAACTTAAACGAATAATGTTTCTTTCCTAAAAATAAAAGTTTGTGATTTGTATTAATAATTTCTTTCAAATTTGAATTCTAATTTAATTATTTACAAAGTATGCTTATGTTTTAATCAATAATAAAAATTGCTTAGAATACATCGAGTAATGTAATTGCTAAAGGTTTTAATAGTGTAACAGAAATTGATTGAGATTGTCGGACTGACTTCCTCATCTTGGTTGTTATTGTCACAACGTTTCGCCCGTTTTAAAGGGTTGGGTTCGAGACTCCTAACAAACGGTTCCCCAGTTCGATACAAAACACCTAACGAAGGCCGGAGGGCAAAACGGCCGAAACGTTGTGACAATAACAACCAAGATCAGGAAGTCAGTCCGACAATCTCAATCAATGAAAACACCTCATCTCAAAAATACAAACAATTAGTGTAACAGAAAGTTGGATAAAATATACACTGTATTTAGTACTTAACAAATAAAAAGCTTTAAACCAGATTTACAAGTGGCTTACACCGAATTCTAAGATAAAACATGTGCAGATTGACACCATCAATAACTTTAGTGTATCACTTAATGAAAAAAAACACTCATACAATGATACATATGAATCTGTTTTAGAAAAACTAAATAAATTCTTAAATGTGCACATTTAAAATATTTTAAATAAACATTTCATTTTTTATAACAACCACTGGATATTTTTTCTACACGAAAATAGACCTTTTCTTCTTTTTAACATTTTTGTGTGATTTTTTAACTCGCAGATATACATATTTTTTTTTATTGAGAAATACGCCTTAGTCTGTTATCTTGCAAACCAACGCTAATTTAAACGTAAACTAAATAAATTATTACGATAAGCCTCTCTTAAAAACCATCGTCGGTACTAGTCTACACGTCTGTGTACACGTACATACGTACACACGTACAAACGTATAGACAGACACACACGCACATACACACACGCACAACACACATATACATATTTATTTATATACATATATATACATATATATATGTGTGTATATATATATATATATATATATATATATATATATATATATATATATATATATATATATAT
>NC_136524.1:5173863-5211363 GCF_053919585.1 Euprymna scolopes
TTGGATTACATCGAAAGCGACTATGTTGTATTCATCTAGGAAGCAGCTTCGCTGTATTGTGTTTTATGGGCGAACAAATCTTACGCACACAGAGAGACAAAAAAAACTTTTGACAGTAGTTATAGCTGGACGAGTCTTTGTTCTAAATGTTTCACGGACGAGCGCCATAGCTTGAAGCTCATTCATTCGCTTGCCATGAAAATAAGAACAGAGTAGATAAAAACTAGCAACATTTATTTTACTTATTGAATTATTTTAAGAGTTGTAGCTATAGCTAAACAAGTGTGTGTTGTTAGAGTAGAAAATGTCTACCATCAGAAAGAGTAACCAGCATGCAGAAAAGGGTATCGCCCACTAGAATTTGAAGTCGTTTGTGTACTTTCTTTAAGAAGGGGTGTGTGCTCTGCCCAGCACTTTCCTAGATGTGGCACGATCTTAGTACATATTAGACCCTTAGACAGGTTTAGGAGTGCGACTTTGGCATTCCATGTCTGAAGTGAAGGTCAGTAGAGAAAATGGGATTGAGAGAAGCGAAGGGAACGCAGTAAAATATCAAGAGGGAGGGAGAGTAGAGATAGAGAGAGAGGCTGGGAATCTGATCGCGTTTTTCAAGCACCAGCTGAAATTTAAAATCAGATGAGCTAGAAAAAGAGTATATCCCTCGGTTTCTGAAAAAAAGGCGGGTATCGAACCTGTGTGAACATAAACGTGTCATAAATATGCGTTCTTTGCCTGAACACAGCGTATGCAGTTCATCGGCTTTCAGACTCCAGCCCTTCGTGTAAATGTTAGCCTCTTAGTGAATGAGTTAACTCTAGTCCACTCTGCTAATAGAGATCGTCCAAGATGCCACTCACTTCTATTTTTTTATCCTAAGTTTCAAGTTGCATTCATCATGGAAGGATGGCACCCACCCTCCAAACTTCATCCTCTGTTTACTTTTACTCCCATTTAGATCCTACTCCCATTTAGAGATTGACCTCCTTGTTTCGCTTCAAGCCAATCTAAACGTTAAGCGATCCATTATATAGAAAGGGTTTGCTTACCTGCTGTGTTTATTCCCCATATAGATCTCACTCCTTGTTTCGCTTCTCTGAATGGTCTATTATTAAAAAAAAAAAAAAAAAAAATGGTAAGTAAGATCCCCCCAGCCCTTTCTAAATAGAAAGGGCTGGGGGGATCTTACTTACCATTTTTTTTTTTTTTTTTTTTTTTTTAAGTTTTATCACAACCCCACATTTCATTCTAAGCTTCTTTTCGGAATCAAGCTAATCATTTTTGACACTCTCTTCTCTACCAACATTCTCCTCACACGCATAAAAACACCCGATGTTTGTAGTTCTCTGGTTGATCTTCTATTTCAAGACTTGAAATACAAGCGCGAATATAAGAACTGCGCTGCTGCCCACAAATTACATATCTTCTCGTCTGTACCATATTTAGTAATTTTTCTCTCTCTTGATAAAGCCGAGGGACCCGCTTGGCGAAACGTTGAGTTTTATATATCTATTCCACTTTTCCATGTTAACTCTCTCTCTTTCACACACACACACACGCGCACACACACACACACACACACACACACACACACACACACACACACACACACATATATATATATATATATATATATATAAAGAGAGAGACAGAGACAGACAGACAGAGACAGAGAGAGGGGGAGAAAAATAGGTAACGATACAGAATTGATGTCACACGACTATTCCTCATTTAATGCTCTTCTCCATAGGACAGCATAAATTTACACTGACAGACTTAAGAGGCGCTACTGTGTCTATTGGAACTAAAAATATTACTTGTTTACCTTTACTGTCGTTTTCTGAGTGTATTTACACAGATGATATGCAGGCAATTTTAAGAGAGATTTATTAAAGAAACCTTTTCTATGCGAAATCATCTCAGGGGCACCTGCAAGCACATACTTGTCGTTGGCGAGAAGGGAAAGAAAACACCGTGCAACCTCATACATAAACATGTGTCTTATGAAACATAGTTTATGGCTAAATATCTTTGACATAACGTTTATCGGCAGATCACCGCTGCTTAAGCTGTAAGGTTATACGATAGCCATTTATCTGTCCGCTCATTTTTTCATTCATTTCGCATGAATCAGATGTTTCTATTGTAAGCACTGGTTTCCTCGATATATTTCTAGTTAAAAACATTTCTCGAAAGACACGTTAGACAGATAAGAAAGTCCAAATAAGTTAGTCAGGAGAACCTGAAACCGAAAAAAATTTGAGGTTTCGGTTTCGATTTCCGTTCGTGGCACCTGCTTTATCTGATGCAAATTCATTTGTTTCTCTTGATGTAATATTCCTTATTCTCTAATATCTCGTACTGGGACAAATCTTGCAATGTATTTATTTGTTTATTTCAACTTTCCCCCCTCACCGAAAAGTATAATGTCGAACATAAAGAGCTACTAATTGGGATGGTGAGGACTGTTGGGAGTTGAGCAGCGAGATGTACGTGCACCTTACATTTAACCTTTAACATGTCAGTAGAGTCAGGAAAGCAGGAAAGAGAGAGAGACAGAGAGAGAGAGAGAGAATTGAAAGTCTAGAAGTTCGAAGGAAGAAATTATTAGATTAAAAGATTTGCCACCATTTAGGAATTGCAAAAGTGAAAGAGTGGGATTTGGATGCTTGTCCAGTTATCCGGAAGTCTGTACATGGAGGGGGTGCATCATCATAGCATTTTCTATTAAAGTAATTGTAAAATAGGCACAGGGATGCGACATTGTGATTATGGGGCAGCGGTTGAAGCTTGGTTGATATTTGGGGACCTATTCGATTTGAGTTTTTTTTTCGGACACTGTATATGAGTAAAAAGAGACTATTTGTAGGGGAACCGACTCATATGTGACAACAAGACTCCATGCATGATAGAATTGTGGCTTTCTAAATATATAGGCATTACAACTGGCATAATTTCAATATTTAGTTATCCATAAGATATATTTAAAAATGAAATGTGTATTCATATTTTTATTATTGTTCGAACAATTATTTTCATCTTGTGTGGTATTGGCACAACGTTTCGGTCGTTGAAACCTACGGCCTTCTTCTGACGACCGAAACATTATGCCAATAGCAGCCAAGACGAGAATAACTGTCGAAGAATTAAAACAATGCAAACATTGATACCTCACCTCAAAAATTCAGAATTGCATTGAAATGTTTATTTAAAATGTTGGTTTCAAGTAGCTAACTTCACGAAGCGATAGGAGCTGACAAATTTAGGTGTTTGTTATTAAAATTAACATTGTTTTCATCAATTTTAGCTTAGTTGTACAAACAAGCGATATTTGTGTAGAACAATTACCGTGCAATCGTCGGAATAGTCCGGGCGGTTTATGGAATATGCTGAAAATATCGAACGAAACTATTATATTTTTTTTTCATACAACGCTAGCCTAATTTGTTCAATGAAAAATGTATTATTTAAATCAGTATGAAGCTAATTCATTGAAACAAAATCATTTTAAAATGAAAGCAATATTCTTTGGCATTTTTACGAAACTTTCAAAGAATTAAAATTCAAATAAAAAACATTTAGTTTAAAGTAAGTTTCAAATATTTTTTTAATCACAAACAATTTTACAAATAGTATACGATTTTTTCCCCATTTCATTATTTCTTTCATTTTTGTTGAAATCCAAATATTTAGATTATTTTTTTTTACAATAAAGCAATGATTAAAATTATGTTTTTATTAATAGTTTTTGCATTTGAGTTTCATCATTCTGTTGTAGATATTGACCGTGTGAGCCTATGAGAAAGCATTGTCTGTCATATCTGTGCGTCAAACGCAGCGATGCGTCATTGAATTACGGACAAAAGTCTATTGGGAATGGTAATGTAAAAAATAAATTCTGCAGCAAAAAATTCGTTTTAACGATACCACTCCTGTCTTTGTAGCTCTTCAACTTTTAAAGTTAAAAAAATAGGAGGCTTTACTTTTGGAATGACACTCATATGAACCTTTATCGCTGGCAAAAGTTCGTTAAGATTGATGGTGACTATGTAAAAAAAAATTATCAAGCACAAAAGGTCATTCATTTTAATGGTGCTGCTCCTGTCTTCGACGCTATTCCACTATTTTTTGTTAAAAATTACAAGCTTTACTTCTGAGACGAACGTTATTATTGCCACAAGTCATGAAATCCGATGAAAAACACGTTTGAAATATAAAACTGACGACCAACGAAGCTGTGTATTCTGCAAAAAAAAACGACGCAACAGAAACGAAATAAGCATTCATTCACTTATGTCCAAAGGCAATTTTAATCATTCCAAGGAATGGATATTCAATTATTTTTATAAAAAAAGTTGATGACAAAATGTGCTTTTTAGAAATACTTGAATATTTTAAATGAAATAATTTCACTACAAAACTTCGTTTCAGTATTGATTGTTTACGATCGACGTTTTTATTTGATCATGTTACTATTGTATCGATCAAGACGAAAATAGACGAAATACTAAATTGATTTTAACTCAAAAATGTTCATCACATTATAATCTTTATATATATATATATATATATATATATATAAACGACTCAATTAAATTTCACCTTTTATTTTGGAAGCTCGATGTAACTACAGAGCATAGACTCGATGTAATTACAGAGCATAGACAAAAAATGGCAGAAAGTCTATGTTCCAAATGCCAATATCTTATTCATCTTACGGTTTATTTCGTTCAGCATGTTAATATATTCAATTCTTGACAGCACCTGTTTGTAGCGCAGAACCATTCATATAATATGTCGATTTTTGATTTTTTTTTTACGTCCTGACCCATCAGAAGAATAGGAACCCATTAACTTTAAACGAAAATAAAAATTGAATATGGACATATGGACATCTATTATATAAATCCGAAAAATTGGGAGAGTACTGGCAATTGCGTTTTGACATTTATGACATCTTTGACATTAACACACACACACACACACACACACACACACACATATATATATACATATATATATATATATATATATATACAAAGCACATATAATATATATATATATATATATATATATATCTTTTCAAGGGAAATAAGGTAAAAAAAAACGATAAAAGTGGTCGATATGTTAATAGAGCGGTATATAATTTTTTAATTTTTTTATTGAGCCCATAATAAATTTACATTACTGTTTCCATTGGATTTTCACCCCAGGAGATGAGGTAGAGTACCAATTTCATCGGAATTTATAGGTGGACAGTCTATGAATTCTGATGAAATTGGTACTCTACCTCATCTCCTGGGGTGAAAATCCAATGGAAACAGTAATGCAAATTTATTATGGGCTCAATAAAAAATTAAAAAATTATATATATATATATATATATATATATATATATATATATATATATATATATAGAGAGAGAGAGAGAGAGAGAGAGAGAGAGAGAGAGAGAGACAAAGAGAGTATAGCTTAAATACTATTTCACTTATTCTACAGTTGGTCTGAAAATGTAGGGGGTGTTTACCACTGCATCTAGGTAACGAAGGCGGTGGGAAGTGATGCTGATATCATGCTTGAAATCAAACGGCAAATTGCGCTTGGACGGGCAACCTTTTCCAAAGTAGACAACAGCATGTAGCACACACACACACACACACACACACACACACACACACACACACACACACACACACACACACACACACAAACCTATCTAAGAGTACTGCCATACACATGAAGTACCTCTGTGTGCAATCACATAAAAATCGGCTATATATATAATTAATAAGTGGGGCTATTACAACAGCATATTCTTTTCATTGTTTTGATTCTCGAGTGAGTGTCCGTTGATATCTTATATGCTTCTGTATAGAGTGATGTGATGTGGTTCTCGGTTGATGTGTCTAACTGCGTCGGATATATACTCGAGAGTCAAAACACTGATAAGCATATGCTGTTGTCATAGACCTGCGTATAAGCAAAGGAGCAAGTTGAAAATATTAGGGTAACCATTTCACAACCCCTCTACAAAATATACAAATTAGATTTATCGGAATCGACAATCATAAAAGAGAAACTTTTGGAGGTTTTAGAAGAGACGTAGAAACGGAAAAGTATTGATCCACGCTCTGACTTTGAAAACGATTCATTATATATATATATATATATATATATATATATATATATATATATATATATATATATACTAGCTTGGGTACCCAGCGTTGCCTGGGTTGACATGAAGTTCCGTTTGAAACATGCCTGCTATACTAATCATTTTCATCGTGGGTAACGTGGATACCCCCACAACAATTTCAAAAATAAAAGAACGGATAAAAACATGTAAATATAATCGCCTTCCAAAAAGAAGTATCTGATACCCTCTTTACCAGATATTTCGGAAGAAGGGATCACTGTCCTAAAAAACTCACGATTTTCTGAACCTAAAAAAATAACGTTTATAAACATTAATGCGTGCATTTATTTTTTATCTTGTTAAAGGTGTAGTTTAGCGGCCTAAATTATGTTTCAGACAAAAAATATAAAAACTATTTATTTTAATATAAAACACATTGTTAGACCCAAAGGCTGAAATAAAACCAGAAAAAAAATTTCATTTTTATTATTTTTTTATCATTTGTATTTATTATTCGAGGCCGCAATTTGCTTTTAAAATTTGGCCTTTCTAAGGTTTGGCAAATCACCCTTTTTAAACTCTTTCATGAACTATTTTTTTGGCTACCATATTGTTTTTGTAATGAAAGAGCGTAAAAAAGGGCTAAATTTAGCCTTAAAAAGCCAAACTGCCAAACCTAAAAAAGGCCAAATTTTCAACGTGTAAGGCGTGCACATTTAGTCTAATAAAAAATGATTTAAAAAAAAACATGAAAATAATTTTTTTTGTTTTCTAATGGGTCTAATAATGTTTTATATAAAAATATATAGTTTTTATAATTCTTTTGTCTGTCAAATAATTTAGCCGCTAAACTACACATTTACCTTTATTATTTGTAAGGGCACTTTCTCTACTGTCTTTTTTTGTAAATAAAGGAAATTTTAGATTTGCTTTTCTAGGGGTGTTCAGTTTGCTTTTTATTTTTCGTTTTATGTTTCTAATGTACCCCCCCCCCAAAAAAAAAAATGAATTTGTCATATTTTGGGGTTTGTTTCGTTTATTAACTTGTTAGGTGAAAGTAGAGAATGATCTCATGAAAAATAATTAAATTTACCGTTATTTTATGTTTCCAATGTTATCTCCCCCAGTTTTCCCCTCCCCCTCAATCGCCAAACTTTTAAAAAAATGCTAGAGATGACATGTCTCGTTGAACGCTTGTTGGCCAAAAAATGGGTGCTCATTTTACATTAAATTTATATAGAAAAGTGACTCGTTAAATTTATATAGAAAAGTGACTCGTTAAATTTATATAGAAAAGTGACTCTAACATGTTATTTTTTTTCTTTTACAAATTTTCTAATTTTTTGCACTTATGTGAACTTCTGCATACTAATAATATTTATAAAGGCTGTTTAAATGTATTAGGCTGAAAAAAGTAGATCGCCATTTTTTCAGGGGTTAAATGCCGATGGGTCACGTCGTATAAAGATATCTTTTTAATTAGAAAATTAAGTTTGTAATCGATGAAATAACCACGAAAAAAGAAAAAAAGTGTTAATTGTGGAATTTAGACGGGAGGTTCATTTTTTTAAGGTATTAAACGACGCTGAATTACGTGGTAAAAATTTACCGATTTCTGTATTGCCGTAAGCAACAAAATAAAAAAAGAAATGAAATATTTTCGTTTTTTTTTTTCGTAAGTGTTTTTTTTTATATTTAAAAAAACAATAAAATTCAAATATTTTTTCTATCTACACGGAATTATTTTTACAGCTAGAAATTAATGAAATTACCAAATGATATTTGGTAAACGTTTGTTTATTTTTTTTATTGATGGCATCTAGGGACAAATAAATTTTTTTTTTTTTTTTTAAAAGGTTGCTGTTGGAAATATTAATTCCAAAATAAATTAAATGTATTATCAATATAACTGTTGTTTAACATTTATTAAAAAAAACAATTTTAAATAGAATACTTAAAATAATTATCTCGCTAAAAACATTAACTAAAATACCGCTATTTAGTAAAATCGATTTTTCTTAATGTCCTATGCAAATAAGGTGATCTCTTAATTGTATATTTTTCCAAGTATAATATTATATATAGAAATAACTGAAAGATTAAAGTAAGACACGTTTTGTATATATTAATCAAATTGTGAACAAACAAACAGACAGGAATACATACATACATATATATATATATATATATATATATATATATATATATATATATATATATATATATATATATATATACACACACACAGAAAGACATTAATTTTTGAAAATACATTAAATTAAGCTACACGGAATTTCCCGCATTTCATTCTGGAAAGTATTCATCAGGCTATTATGTAGCTTAATTGCTACATATACTTTAAAACCATTACTACCTAGCTGTACTTACATATCGTGTACTCTCGAAGTAAATACTGAATATATCTCTATAAAATTTTATGTAGATACATAAAACAATAATAATAATATAAATGTAATAATAATATTATCTTTAATAATTACACACACACACACACACACACACACACACATATATATATATATATATATATATATATATATATATATATATATATATATATATATATATATGGACATCACTCCAGATAAGAGATGAAGCAACTTTTTCCTTTCTTCGAACTGCCTGCTCTATTCCTTTAGTCTGCTTTCCCATTAACTATGATATTGTCTTCTAAAATTCCGACGGAAACAATTTCTTATTGAACCGTCCTTTTAAATAATCTAATTTGACCAAATTTCCACCACAAACGACTTCTACACTACTATCGCAATAACTACCATATGGTTGCATCTAGACGCGATTTTTGTTTGGAAGGATTTTTGTCTGGAAGGACCAGAGATTGTTGCTCAGTCGAGTACGTGTTATGAAAAAACGATGCAGTAAAGAAAGGAAACCAGTTTTCTGTGATAATGACGTATAAGAAAATACAATGGCACATCGCCCACTAAATTTCAAAGTCATTTTTGTACTTTGCCAAAGTAGAAAAGGGTGTTCTGACAAGCTCCTTCCCATATGTGGCAACAGCACCCCATGTGAGGAAGTATTTGACTCTCACACACATAGAGGATTGCGTCAGGAGTGACATACATTTTAGGGCAGCAGAATGAGTTGAGCATTCGCAAACGACCTTGATGTAAGTCTTTTATTTACAGTCTGAAGTGAAGGTCAGTCTCAGAAGCTTATCAGACCAAAGGAGGTGGGGGAGTTGAATATAGTTGTAATAGGAACGTGACCTGGCAGCAAATGTGTGTAAGAGATAAAGGCTGAACTCTTTAGTTGGTCGTGTTTGGGATTCCCCTTAATGTCAATATGCCCTTAACTCTCAGCGTGTCAATCGATATGTTTTATTGACAGTGTACTGACGGTAGTCGACAAGTCACACGCCCCCCCCCAACCAGTTACACCCTAAAAAGCTATAGAGGCCGCGCTGCGTTTATCTACCGTTTCTTTTGTATGCCCTCCTGGACGAGATACACAAATATAATTAAAAACATTAACAATCGCTTGTCGCCATTGCGCTTAGATACACAACGGATATTTTGTAAGACATTAGTGACATGTTGATGTGTCCTTAAAATCTTTTAAAATGTCTCGTCCGTCAATCAGTGACGAGGTGAGTTAGGTGTAATGCTAACTTTTTTGTTCACTAAAAACAACCTGCATTACCACTGAGCCGTAAAGACTACTGTGAATTATTGGTCAGATTTATACCGGCATCCTATGGAGTTGTGTCGCAAGATGTTTTTTTACATTACATTTATTCTTTTAACAGGCTTCCTGTAACGTGATACTTGAACCGTGTCGTTACATTTCAACCACTCCGACCCGCACATTCTCTGGTACTTCGTCGCAAAACCTCGGCCTAACGTTTACAAGGAACATGAATTGGAACAGATACATTGAGAGCATTGCTAAAACTGCTGGGAAGAAGGTGGGCTCTCTTTACCGTGCTAGAAAGTTACTTACTCTGAAAGAATCCTGTAGTCCTGTAATAAGGCCACCATTCGCCATGTATGAAGTATTTTTGTCACATTTGGACTGGTGCGTCTGCTACATGTCTATCGCTCCTGGACAGGGTTCAAAAGAGAGTCGCCAACTTGATAGGTACTGAAATGTCATCTAGGCTCCAGCCTCTGTCCCATCGACGAAATGTTGTATCACTCTGCTTGTTCTGCAAGTATTTAAATGGTGAATGTTTTTAGAAACTACACGCACTTGTACCCCCTCGACTTAAATATCCCTGACAAACCCGACAAACAGTTAAATTCCACCTCTAAACAGTAGAGATCCCTAAATGTAAAAAATCCTTCTACTCCAAGAGTTTCTTCTCCAGAACGGCTAGACCGTGGAACTCCCTTCCGGGATTCTGCTTTCCCAACTGTACTGATATGAAGAAGTTCAAGTGTAACGTGAACAGATATCTTGCTGCTCATCTCCCTTCATATTACCCCTGCAAGTTATGTCTCCGATAGTAGTCCCCTACTTCAAAGATGCACTGTGCCTTGTTTGGGGTGAAAATTGAATTAAAAAAAAAAAAAGGCACGAATTAAATTCCGAGTCGGCATTTTTTTTAAAAGTGCAATCAAAATGCATTTATTCGCTGTTCTTCCAAAATAACGCGTGCCATTATCTTAAAAAAAAAAATATGTCGCACACACATGTCCTTTACAACGCTCTGCCATATAACAGGTGCTTTGTAACGTATCTCTCCTTGCAATGTCATGTTGGCGCTAGCCTGCGCGTTCTCCCCCTCGACTTTACACGCCCACCTTCTCCGGTGAACAACTTGCTTCTCCTTGATCACGTGATGTAGTTTTTCGTTCTTTCATCCTCCCTCGACGTCACCGCGCGCATACTTGCTTAATTTGCATATGTCTTAAGACGGCTGCTGCTACTGTTAATAAGTATGGGAGAACAAAACTAAAGCCCGAATACCAGGGCAGGACAAGGACCCGGGTGCAGGTATTCAATGTACCTATGCAAATATCAGCAGAAATCCTGGGATCCTTCTTCACACAGTTCGGCGAGGTGGAAAAAATAACCCCAGTGCGGTCGAAAACCGGCATGCACTTGGGCAGCTACACTGTGGCCATGAGGCTAAAGAAAGAAGGCTTCCAGGCGATACCAGCACAGCTGACATTTAAGGAGGCAACTATGACAGTAGTAGTGGAGGGGCGTCGTCCGCACTGCTGGTTTTGCCAAAAACAGGGTCACATGGCCAAGAGCTGCCCTCAAAGGTCAAATCCTACTCAAGTGACACTAAAGGCGGTCCCAACCTCTGAGACAGCACCAGTGTCCAAACAGGCTGTCACAACTCCTGCAACCAGAGCACCAACCCCAGCACCGAGGAAACCCAAAACTGTGCAGGAGCCCAAAGGGGAGGAATGGATCACGGTAATGAGGCGGAAACGGAAGCCCACAATCCCATCTGCCACCGTCCCACAACCAACCCAACAACCGAGGCAGCAACAACAACAGCAGCCTCCACAACAGCCGCAGCAACAGCCATGGCAGCAGACACAGCAGCAGCAGCCAAACCAGCCGTTGAACCAGCCGCAGCAACAACATCAGCTGCCGCGGCCAATTCCACAACCAATGCCACGAAAACAGCAGCAACAACAAAAACAGCAGCAGCAGCAACAGCCAGAACAGCAGCAACAAAAACGGCTGCAGCAACCAGAAAAGCAACAGCATCAACCGGAGAAACAACAATTAGAGGAGCAGCAACAACCAACGGTCCCCACACCAATTGAGACGGGGATCAAGCGAAGAAAACACTGCTCCTCTGAGGATGAATCTGCTAGTGAGAGGGAGAGGAACTCAACCTCACCACTCCCCGGTTCATTCAAAAGAATAAAAAAGAAAAGGAAAGGGGAAGAAAAGGCAGCCCCCACTCCCTGTGAGCATACACCACCTCTAACAACAACACAACCCACTTCCACCCCCATACCACATACTGCACCAACACTAGACACCGCATTAACACCAACACCAACATCAGACACCGCACCAACACCAACACCAACATCAGACACCGCACCAACACCAGACACTGCACCAACACCAGACACTGCACCAACACCAGACACTGCACCAACACCAACACCAGACACTGCACCAACACCAACACCAGACACCGCACCAACACCAACACCAGACATCACACCAACACCAGACACCGCACCAACACCAACACCAGACACCACACAGACACTCGTCCCCACACCAATGCAAATTGAGCCGCCATCCCAGAAAGAAAAGAATGAACCCGGGAGGGGGAGAGACCCTTCAGATTCTCCCACTTACGGACTCACTCCAACAGGGACTCTCGCCCTCGAAACGAGAGAGGAACTTTGTTCTGTAGACCCCCTGTCTGTGGCAATGGGCGTACCACACCGGCAGAGAAAAAATTTAAAACCTCTGCTGGACTGCCAACAGATAGGGGGAAAAGACGTTAATGTCCCCTCTAATTTCCCGGACGCCCCACGGCTAACAACTTTCGTCAGGCTTCCTGAGGCCTGCAAAACCAACGTGTGGACAATGCTGGAAGCCGCTGAAGGGGCTGGTCCGGGAATTGAACTGATTAGGAAAAATGACCCTTCCCTTGAGGAACTCGCAAAACAATGCAAGGGAAGGGTCCCAGTGTTGGTCCATCCGTCACTCTATAGGGCCCTTAAATTGACTTACCCTTTGGATGTCGGCGGCATTGTGAGAGAAGGTCAGGACATGAAAAACCTGACCACCTTGAGCATTGCACACAACGTCGGTGTCCTTTCCCCGGCTGACTTCGGAGCTGAGTGTAACACACCTTAAGGTAGGTACCATGGCTTTGAATTTGGCTAGTCTGAATGCGAGGGGCTTGAGATCATCGGGCCGGGCGGCTCGCCTCCGGCACGACCTCTTGTCCCTGGGAGTGGATGTCGCTGCGATTCAGGAGACGCATTTCGTTTCCTCTGTGGACTGTCAGGTGCTGGCCCGAGACTTTGAGGTTTTCTCAGCATATGGCAGCCCGCGGGGGAAGGGAGTTTCCGTGCTGGTTAAACGTACCCTGTCGGCGACGGTCGACGTTGTCCATAGAGATGCAGTGGGTAGGCTGGTTGTGGCCGATGTTGCCGTAAAAGATTCTGTGTTTCGGGTGATTGCGGTTCATGCGCCCAGCACCGCTCGTGAGAGGGTCTCATTCTTCAGTCAGCTTGACGCGTTTGTAGATTGTCGGAAGCGGGTAGTGCTAATGGGGGATTGGAATTCCATCTTAGACCCCGACATAGATAAGGTAGGAGGCGGAGCTAGAGGATCGGAGAGGTGCGAGTCCAGCCTGGCTGATCTGATGGCTAGATGCGGTCTGGTCGACAGGTTTCGGGTCGAGCATCCAGGGCGGGAGATGTGGACGTGGACCAATAGTGTTTCCTCCTATCCAAATACTTATTTGGACAGGATGTTAGTTAGGAGAGGCGAAGTAGACTTCTTATCTTGTCCCACGTTCACTTGGCTAGGCCAGACGGACCATAAATTAGTTATGGCCCGGCTGAAGCTAGGAAATAGGCCTAAGTTAGCGGGGTACTGGAAGTTAAACACCTCCCTTCTGGAGAGACAAGACTTCCAAGATCAGTTAAGAGAATTGATTAAAAAGGCACTAGTGGGGGCGGTTACCGGGAGTAAGTGGTGGTTAGGTCTCAAAGCCAAGATCAGAAGCTTCTCCGTCAAGTATGCCCAGCGCCTCGCACTAGATAAGGCCAAGACGAAGAAAAAGCTAGAGCAGAAACTAGCCCAGGCTACCGGGGAGGGTGATAGGGTTAGTCAGGAACTAGCTAAGCAGGACCTTCTACGCGAGACTAGCGAGCGTTACGAAGGCCAAGTAGTTAGAGCTAGGCTTAGAAAGATAGGCAACGAAGCAGTCAATTCTGATGCAGACGTGCGCCGTGAGGTTTCTAGGCGTGGCTCGGACAAATATATTGCAAAAATCAAACATCCGAATGGACGCACCCTGGAATCGACTCGGGAGATCTGCGAGGGGTTTCGAGAACATTTCGAGGAGCGTTTTACGCAGCAGCCCGATCTTCCGGTCCTTGAGTTTAGCGACTATTTGGCCGACTCTCCCCGCCTCGAGGCGGCTAGAGCGGCTGGTTGCGAGGGCCGGGTGACGGAGCAGGAGGTCTTTACTGCGCTGAAGCAGGTCAGCTGTGACAGATCGCCAGGACTTGATGGTCTGCCATACGAACTGTACTTGAGGCTGTCGCCCATGTTTCTGCCTCTTCTGACGGATATGTTCAACCATTGGTTTGCTCAGGGATCCATCCCAGGGCAGGTGACCAAGGGAGTGATCACATTGCTGAAGAAAGGTGACGGGCATGGAGGGGAAGAGTTAGATGACTACAGGCCCATAACTCTGCTAAACACAGAGTTGAAGATTTTGGCCAAGGTCCTGTCGAATCGGCTGCAGGTTGTTATCGACGAGTTGGTTGAACCAGAACAGAACTACGCTGTGAAGGGGAGATCGATTCAGAACAACTTGCACCTGATCCGCATGATCCTAGAGGGGGGAATAGATGACGACACAGAAGCCGCGCTGATAAACTTAGATCAGTCCAAAGCTTTCGATAGGGTCGACCATCGTTTCCTGGCATCTGTCTTAGAGGCCGCCGGTTTTAAACCGGACTTTTGCAAGTGGATCTCCATAATGTATCGGCAGCCCATGGCTGTCGTGCAAGTGAACGGAAAGCGCTCGAAACCCTTTGTTATCTCTCGGTCGGTTCGTCAGGGTTGTCCGCTGTCGCCCCTGCTTTATGTCCTGGCTTTGGAGCCTCTTCTCCGCAAGCTGAGACATGGGGAGGCAAATTCGGCCCTGCGCGGAATGGCTCTGCCTGGCGGCTCAGCTGCCAAGGTATCCGCGTTCGCCGATGATGTCACGATCTTCGTGTCGGGCTCCAGAGACATTGAGGTCGTGTCGGAGGCACTCACACAGTACGAAAGAATTACAGGGGCCAAGATAAACCGCAACAAGTCGGTAGGACTGCGGTTGGGCGCATGGAGTGGCAACGCAAACCTCCCTGCGCCCTTCAGCTGGACAGATGGCCCGGTCCGGATCCTCGGCGTGTGGTTCGGACCGGGTCTCCAGCTTGACAAGAATTGGTTGGAGGTACGGTCAAAGGTGGAGGCTGCAGTCAGTTCGTGGCTTCCTAGGAAACTTTCCTTAAAGGGTAGAGCTGAGGCGTGCGCCACTTACGTCTTTCCTCTCATCCTTTACCGACTGGCCGTACTTCCCCTGCCTGCACAACACCTAAAAGCTCTCGTCGAACTCTTGTCCTCGCTCCTTTGGGACAGAGGAAGACACTGGGTGAGCAGACAGGTCTGTATTCAACGTCCGTGTGAGGGAGGCTTGGGAATGCCGGACTTGAAGTGTCATCGAGATGCTGAGAGACTGGCCTTCCTGAGCAACTATATGCAGGAGGACCAACCGTGGCACCCCGTGGTTACTGCCGCCTTCCCCGACCTCGTTCTCGACCCTTCCATCGAGAGCCGTCGCAGGCCGCGGGGAGAATCTGCCTACATGAAAGAGTGCCGAGCCGCGCTAAAACGACTACCAAGGTCCAGTGACCTTGTGACTGCTACCCGTAGGGAACTCCACAGGGATCTAGTGAGGGAGGCCGCTGACGACCCGCTATGCGCGCGTTTGGGGTGGCAGCAGAGTGAGATCCGCTCCGCGTGGAGCTGGGCGCCAGGTTCGAGTCATCTGAACAATTCGGAGTTCTCTCTGACCTGGCGATTGGCCCGAAATGCACTTCCACTCAACAACATACAATGCAGTTCTGGGTTTCTGGAGTCGCCCGATTGTCCCCGTTGTGGGACAACGGCTGTGGAAACTACGGATCACGCTTTCTTTGATTGCCGCGAACTCCGCCAGTACTGGTCGTATGTCAGTGGGGTGACGGCTCGCATCGATCCTGAGCATCCTCGCCCAATTACTGTATCCAATGTTGTGGACAACGTGAGGCCGCCGTGGGACCGGGAAAGACAAATGGTCTACGTTACGATTCTGGCCGTGGCGAGAATGGTGATTTGGACGTCGCGTCTGCAAGGTTGCCGGGGGGTGTTGTCTTTTTCTGATCAAGATCTGATCGCGTTCTTTAAACACCAACTACGGGTGAAGATCAGATGTGATAGAAGAAGGCTGCATCGCGCGGCATTTGACAGAAGATGGATACATGTGGCAAGTCTGTGTGTACGAAGAGGAGCCAAATTCGAATACGTGTTCCCCGCCTAGGTGTGGAACGCGCAGTTCTGTAAAGTTAAATTAAACAAGTAGTCTCTCAGCTAGCTGAGTGTGTGTTCCATCCCTCCCCGATTAGGAAGCCTCCAAGATCCCCATCCCCTCTTACCTGCAATTTTTGTTTTTCACCCCTTCCTCTAAATTTTACCCATCTTGGAGAAAAAGAAATACAAACTAACCTCCATCCCTTACCCACAAAATTTTCTTTTCTCCATTCACCCCCATCTAGAGGGCATCCCCACCTAGAGACTGACCCGCAGAAGCGAGGTTCCTTTTACAAACCTAGTGGAACGGGCAGTCTATCAACTAGACGGGGTTGGGAGGGTCCTACTAATCACCTTTTGTTTTTTCTTCCCCCTCCCTCGACACAAATGAATTATTGTTACCATTTTATTGTTATCTTTTTTGTTTTTACACGTCAATAAAAAATGTTTTAAAAATTGGGAGTTACTAGGACGTCCCCCAAGATGAAAGGGTGAATGCGGTATTATGGTGAAAGAAGATACTAGCTGGGAGAAACTTTTGACTTTGTTTAGTTCTGGAGCGACAAGGATGACCAACGACCCCCAAAATCCCCCCTTTTGAGTTGGCCATGTGCCTAAGTTTTTTGTTCACCGTTAATTTTACTGTATTTTTTTAACATGAATAAAAGATTTAATATCTCAAAGTGTAGTATCTGTTCTTCAGGTGCTGCACTTCATTTTCTTGTTCTCTTTCGGTGGAGGAGAAATCCTTCACGACTGAGACAATTTTTATTTTTGTACCTTTTCTCCACGTTAAAAAACGACCCTGGTGTCTAACTCTGTCCCGTGGGGAGGCATAGTAAATAGGTACATTGATATATTGCATCGAGTAATTATGAGAGAGAAGAGGGAAGCGTTTGTGTGTGTGGGGGGGGACTTAAACTTGAACTCAGTGTTAGTAGTAGGATTAACGGTAATTTTTGAACAGCTGACTTCACCCGGACTTAAGGTTATTGATTATCTAACTACTAACCGGGCGGCAATAGAGGGTCGCTCTAAACTATTAATAAAACACACACATTATCTGTTTTAGTCGCCCAAGTGATCTTGTTATATTCCCCTGAAACGTTATTCCGTTGGACATTGGGTTAGGCTTTTCGTATTAAATTTATATGTGAAACTTATCCTACATTCTAAATTCTAGACAAAAGTTGACAGTGGGTCAAAAGTAACCCTTTTACATAAAGCAGACAAAAAGTGGAAATAAACTTTGCACTTTAAGTTATTAATTCAATGAAAATTAATTAAAAAAAAACATAAATATCAAACTAGTAAACTGATTATTAATCTTAACTTATATTTCTTTTTGGGAATGAAAAGGTTGATTAATTTTTAAGTACTGAATGTCGAAATTTAATTCAATGATTTAATCGCTGGTGGCATCTGCTATTAATTTTCTTACACAAAAAATATTACTTAAAAAACACATTATACAGAAAATGGACAAAATTGATTTTTAAAGATCCAATTAAAATCAAATTAAAAACTAATATATTATATTTTTTTTATTTATTTTCGTATTGTTACCCTGGATTTTGAGTTAGTCTTTGAGTTTCTAAAGAGCATTTATAAAAGAAAATTAAAAAAAAAAACATATATATGCGAAACTACCACCCCCATTCTAACTTCTCATATAATTGGGTAAATATGAAGCGGTATACTTGCTTGCAGTTTCCAGTTTTGGAACCGGAAGTTGGCAAGCGATGTTTCTCAAATAACTATTATCTATTATAAGTCAGAGGAATTGGTAGGTGTAATTTATAATTAATTTAAGTCATTTTTTGTATATGTTAACACATACAAAATAAAACTGTTCTTTATCATTTGAAATGTTTATTTTATGGGCATAATCAACGAAAAATATTTTTTTATTACAAATAATCAAAAAAAACTTTTTTATAATAGGAATATGTTATTACTATTAATAAAAAAAAAACTTTTATGATAGATATTTTTTCTGTAAAAAAGAATAGTTCATTTATTACTTTGTTTGATTGACATATTTTCGTTTTGTTTAAAAATCCTTTTTAAATGGTCTATATTAAAAATATCTTTAAAATAGTTTATTTTATTTTTTAATAGTTTTATTAATAAAGTTACATTCATTAAACATCATAGTTATAACGTTTTCTAATAAACCAACATCAAGTAAACTGGCACTGCTAATCTATAATTTTTTTGCACAAGTTTTCCAGTGGGTTCAGAGGTTACTCGATCAATTCTTCCTTATCCGACTGATTCTTATGTGTCGAAACTATTAGGAATAAAACCACAGTCTACAAAACTAGCGAAGAACCGTTTCTTACACACGGCGCTTGGCAGTTTCTTATTCCAATATTAGAAACCGACATCAAGTGAACTTTCCCTCTTTAACCATTAATTGTTTTTCCAAAGTTTTTCAGTGTGTTCAGAAGTAATCGTCAGAAAGTAAAATGTAATATGGGGGAGTGAGGGCGGAGATGAATTTTCATTTTGAAAACGTTTTCGTTTTCACTTTAAGTATTTTACACGATATTTTAAGGCACTTTTTGTGAGATATTCCCAGGGATGTAATATAGACACATTATGTTGTATATTACTTGTTCTCTTCTCCCTAAGGTAAAACAATTTCATATACATGCTGTAAATTACCTATGCTAGGGATAAAACATGAACAATACCAGTCCTAGGGTAGATAACACAAATAATACATAGAGATGAAAGATTCCTCTCCCCTAAGAATAAAACATATGTTCAATATCTGCTTTTGTTTTTTCATTGGTTATACGGTCCCGAGCAACGCCGGGTAGCCCTGCTAGTATATACATATGTATATAAAATGTCTCTCACATAGAATAGTAATCCAAAAGTATGTTAATTAGTTTTAGATGTACTCTGGATACTAAATTATGCACATTTAAACACAGAGAATGAGCGCAAGAGAGACGGAGAGAAAGAGGGGGACAAAAACAAAGAGAGGGTAGAGAGAGGAAAACAGAGAGGCAAAGAGAAAGATACTTACACATCAACAAGAAAAGAAATATTGCTTTTAGATTCCGACTTATGGCTGAGTAGACTGGAGCTAAAAAATATCGTTCCATCTGCCACACCACTACAAAGCTTTCCCGGAGGTCCATATTCAGGTCCAAGCGGCCAACATTTAAAAGAATAAAAGGCGAATCAAATGAAGTATAGTTTGTTTAAACAGTTACATAAAATTTAGCTTACATTTGCAGTTTTTGAAAAAATTACAAGTGCGGATTATCTTTTTGCCGACACTGTATTTAATTTATATATATATATATATATATATATATATATATATATATATATATATACATATATATATATTAGTTTATATATATATGTCAGGTCATGTCATATGCTACTGGTACCATGTAACCCAGTACTACCTGTCTCATGGTCGGGTCACCGGCGACGAAACTGGTTCTCCCACCAGACTTGTTTTGTGAGGAGGGTGGCTAGTCTCCATGAAGGGTTAACAATAAGACCTTCCTAAGGGCGAATGAACCCTTTTTCGGGGTCAACGGCCAACTAGCACCGTGTGTGTTTGTGTGTATATATGTGTGTGTTGGGGCGGAGAGGGCTCCCGTAAACCGTGGTAAAGGCAACCTTTCTATGAGAAGCAAATTTCTGATTTAAAAAACCATAAAGCAGAAGACCAGTACCCGCATTAAGCTGGTCTGCAGTTTAACTTGTAGCTGGCTATCTTGCTTGTTGCTGGATCTCAACATTTTGGACCGAGAGATTGTTGCTTGTTGCTGGATCTCAACATTTTGAACCGAGAGAGAGACTTAGCTGTCGTACAAAGCTAAGACTCTGTAACATCATAAGGCAATTGTCTATAAAAGTTGTCATGTGGTGATGGAAGTCATTTTTGGGCTCATGGACGTTAAGTATCTGAGGGAATGGCACTCGTCTGCCAATACGTTGCAATAATATATATATATATGTGTGTGTGTGTGTGTGTGTGTGTGTTATGTTCACAAAGAATGAGCACTTTCTGTAGAAAATCCCATCTGTGAGAGTTCAGAGGAGAAATAAAAAAAACCCAGCTCACAACAAACTGAAGCTTATCATAGTTGGACAATTAATCCCGACTATCTTGTTTGAAAAGGCCCGCTTGGGTTGAAATAAATTTATAGTGAAATTGGGGTAAGTAATTAGGTTTTTATTAATATATATATATATATATGTATGTGTGTGTTTGTGTGTGTTTGCATGTGTGTGTGTGTGTGTGTGTGTGTGTGTGCGTGTGTGTGTGATATCGTGTTGTGTGTACTTCCCACTTGACACTTTTTCGGGAGTTATAATAACTTTGTATAAAAGATTGTTTCAAATTATTTTCAATTAACTCGATGTTTATATGGAATGCCATACAATTGTGTCAATTGCTAAAAATGGGTAATTCAATATGAGACGTGATTTGGATAACATAGCAGGAATGCAACTTTGTAGGCATAATTTGATCCGCCGATCGAAAACGGAAAATAATATTATCGCACCACATGAACAATAATGAATATAGCAAGCAGTAAGCCCTACGTTTTGTTTCATGCTTTGAGCTTCTAATGTGAAGGATGTCCCAATAGAATAATACTGATGGGATTATTCCCAATTTTTACTACTAATGCTAAGTTCGACTGGCAGACACAGCTGCTCACATCACATTTAACTTTTCTATATTCCATTCCCTACCATAGACAGTAACGTCCCCGACTCCCTCCTAGATAGATAAAAGCAGCAAGCCTTTCTTCGAGACATATTCTTGACCACAGTTCCTTAGGATTTTGTAACAAATGTCCATTCCCCATTTTGGAGAGTCGATCATGCTGTGATAAAGATACATATTACTTTAAACACTCGACTCCGAGTTGAAGAGCCATTTCTCAAAATGACAAGGTACTACAAATAAGCTGATTGAGAACCCATCAGGGACCAAATCTTTCTTTTTCTGCAAGATAGGGCGCAAATGGTGTTACTGAATGGTTCAAAACAACAATTATGGCACGTGTTTTCAGACGGTATGTCTATAATAAACCCTACGCTCCTCGGTGGCTCATTTCTACTTGCATAGCTGCCACTGCTCAAGGGAACACGCACATCACATATTTATTTGACATAAATCAAGTACCAATACAATATAGCAGCTAGAAACAACTGTAAGAGTGAAATAGCTGAAGTTCATTTAAACCATATTGTGAACACCAGAAAAATATCGAGTTGCAAAAAGTAAGAATTCACGATTTCTAAATAATTTATAACAGTATAGTACATAATTGACAATCAACAATTCCTCCACTATCCGCGGCCGAAAAGGCGAACCTGCTTGCCCAACGATTTTTCTCTTACTCAGACGCAGCTAACCATTCTAGATTTTCCGTTGAGGACAGAAATCACACGCAATGATCTGCAAGTCACCTCTTTCCAAATCCGGTATATCATAAAAATCTAGACACATCAAAGGCATGTGGCCATGATCTCATCCCAACTATACTAATTTAAAAAAAAAAATGTTCCGCTGAGGTTATCCCAGTTCTTTCCAAACTCTACAACAAATGCGTGACCGAATTTTGCTTTCTTTACTGTTGGAAAATTGCTCTTATACTAACAGCATTTTGGGGAAAGTACAGACTCATTAAATAATCGCACTGCTTTGGCCAAAATCTTTGACTCCTTAATTAATCAATCTGTAGTTCATATCCTCATAGATAATAAATGTTTTTCCGGCTAACAATATGGATACAGGCATGCCCGTTCGTTTGCAGATATCGTAACTGTAATCCTTGAAAACTTTTGTGATAAATAAATAAAAATAAATTTTGTTTTAATATTAATGTTAAAAATAAAATATTAAGTATCGTTTTGGGAATCAGAAATAAACACGAAATTCTTCCGATATCGATTTTGATACTCACAACGTCCCAATTCTTATTCCTGATTGTGATTTTGATTAGTCGGGTCCAAATTAATATAATGTGACTAATCTAATACATGCACTAGACTAGAATGAGATGAAACTGTTTGAGTCTCCTGAATAGTGAGATGATAACTACATCGACTCTTTAATCATAATTTCTTGTTTAAAAAAAAAGTTCACATATTAGCAAAGCAGAAAGAGCACCTAAGTATTTGTAAGAATTGATTGTTTGAGAGGACTGCTCTAGATTTAAAACCCGCAATGTTATAGTAATTATTGTATTCATTAGTTATGACTGGTCAAAAGCAGAACCATTGATGAAAATCTAAGAAAAACAAAAGACACGCCCACGATCGAAAAACACATTCTAAAATGTGGTATTTCTGATGAGGCTATCTGCAAAATTTATATATATATATATATATATATATATATATATATATATATATATATATATATATATATATATGTATGTATATACATGGAAAATAATAAACTTCGATTAAGGACTACCCATTTATCTAGTGTTTCCTTTTTAAAATTGAATATGTTTTTAACTCTTTCTCAAAGTGTTTTTTTTTTTTGCATATTTTATTAACTACTTGTTCTTATTATAAGCTCTATCTCCTATTTGGTTTTGTCGAGCTTTTACATCTGAGAAGGAAAGTATTTCTTCGAAACTCCGCGGATTAAGGACTATCCATTTATCTAGTGTTTCCTTTTCAGATTAAATATGTTTTTAACTCATTTCAAAGTGTTTTTTAACATATTTTATTAGCTATTTGCTCATATTATAAGCTCTATTTCCTATTTGGTTTTGTCGAGCTTTTACATCTGGTTGAGATTACTTTATAAATATTAATTCTTTAATATTTATAATTTACTTTAGTTTTGCCATCTTGGATAATTCTTAATATATATATATATATATATATATATATATATATATATATATATGTATGTATATACATGAAAAATAGTAAACTCGGATTATATATGTGTTTGTGTGTGTATGTGTGTATGTGTATGTATCTAATGGTTTTATAGATTGGTTTTCTATAAGTAAATCCAATGGAACTCGCGGTCTTATTAAATAACAATAAAAGAGCACCAAAATAAAGTATTAAGGAGAAATAATTCTACTACTTACACTAATAATAAAGATAACATAAAGACCTACAATTGCCAAAGACTGACCGAATGCCCACTAAGCAATAATTGCTTCATATGTTAGGTGATATACCAGGCAAAAATGTGCACCGTAGGCAACCCAGAAATTTAAAAAATCTACATAAGCAGCACCTCATACACAATCAATGAATAACAAAACAACGGACAACTTACTTTCGGTACACTACTGAAAGTTAATCGGGCGAACAAAACACCATTTAGCCGCATGGAAAATACTTAGTAAGGCTAAAATATGTAGTGAATTAATGTTATTCATGTTTAGCGGAGACACATGAGATTAATACTTTTAAGGATCGTGAAAAATTATTAAAAGTAAAAGTAGAATCGGCTATAAGCTACAAACACTTTAGAGGTAACGATTTAAACAAGACGTAAAAAACGAATAGTGATCACGCATACCAGTAATACAACAAATCATAACGCCTTACTCCCAATATCGTAATTAATAAATGAACCAAGGGAAGAGTTGAAAGAAAATAGTCCTGCTACACCACAAAGTAATAACTATACTTACTAAAAACCGACACACCTCTGATTAATTAATAACTGCACCCACCGAAAAGCTTTGGAGAAGAGGCTAGCATAAATAACTTATCTGAATTAAAGAAGGCACCATCCTCTCGTTACCCCTAAACACCATCTCAGGCGCTACCGTTTTGTATTAAGCTAAACGAGCAGAAACACAATATGTTATCAAATGGATAAAGGTGAGTGCAATTTGCATACTTAATAATTAAAAACCCGAAAACAATTAACTTAAATAATCTATGGGTAAAGCGCGCTTGTAATTTTAATCTTGATATCTGCATACGGGAATTATTATCGTAAAGCAACGTTACATAAGGAAACCAACTAAAATAATTTATTCTAAACGATAACTAAGTACTCTAACTAAAGAGCTCCGGGAATGGAATATTCCACCAATATAGACAAACATATGCTATTATGTACCCGTTTGCATGTATATGGCCTGAAAAAGCTATCTCCATAACAAGGCATATAAAGCTATGAAATTTATTTTTATGCTCTAGGATTAAGGCAAAGATATACAACCCAACTGAAAGAATGACAACCATCGAAATTAAGTTTATATATAGATATTAAAACATTTACTGCTGTAATTATTTCAGCCAGATTTTCAGAGTGGGAAATATAACTCCTAGTGTTCCACCTTTATTTAAATTATATAAATAAGCTTGTATATTTCTTCACTGGTTGTTAATTTAACCATATGGATATATATCTTATAAATGCACAAATGAATAAATAAATAGAGCTTAACAATAAAATAGAGGGTTAATATAGTCGACGGCAGAAAAAAAACAGGGAAGTTAACGGCGATGACGGTATGAAATTATTTCAAATCAAAGTGAAAACTTAGGCCAATAAACAACCACCAAGTTAAAATATTTCTAATACCTCCTCGCTACTAAAGCTAAACCACATTAGACCGTACTTTCTCCCTTTCGTCAACTCCCACACTTACTTCGTTTCTTTACCCCTCCCCTTAAAAAACTAACCCTAACCCTAAACCCCTTAAAACCCCTACCGCTCACATTCACAAAGTATACCCCACTTTCTTCCAAAGTGTAAACCACACCCGCATATCTTATTAAAAAACGAATATAATCTTAAATTTTTTTCAATATCCCTCCTTTTTTATATGATGAAGTGGTCTCTTTGAATTGGGATTCCACTGAAACATGTATGCACATATATAACTGATAATGTTTGTAGACATTTATGCTGATGACACTACCATTTATGGTAGCACATCTAAGACAGTAAACGACCAAGTTCTCTCCGATTCTCTCTCCTCTGATCTTGAGCACGTAGTACAATGGGGAAAGGAGTGGTTGGTTACTTTTAATGCGTCTAAAATCAAGCTTCTCTCTTTACATCATCAACACTCTGATCCACATCTGGCATCAATTGAAATGAATGGCTCTCGTCTTCAGGAGGCCTCAAGTTTTTACAAGCTTCTGGGCTTGACCGTTACTCCTGATCTTAAATGGAACATGTACATCAAATCTGTTGCCAAGGCCGCTTGAAAAATGGTGGGATCTTTCTATCGATCCAGTAGATATCTCACTGCTGATGCAATTCTCTATCTATATAAGATCCAGGTACGTCCTAGGGTGGAATACTGTTGCCACATCTGGGCAGGAGCTGCTAGAAAGGACTTGTCCTGCCTTGATAGAGTTCAAAATAGACTTCGTAGCCTCGTAGGAGATGTCCTTTTCTCTTCCCTGCAACCTCTATCTCACAGAAGAGATGTTGCGAGCTTGTCTATGATGTATCGTTATTTTCATGGAAAGTGTTCGACTGAGCTTCAGTCTATGGTCCCCCCTCGCCAAACTTTCACAAGAGACACTCGTCTAGCTGAAAACACTATCAATAATTCCCACACTCTTTATCTGTGCCTAAACCTAAACGTAGATTCCATGAACAAAGCTTCTTTCTTAGAACTGCACGCCTGTGGAATTGTCTTCCGTTTTCCTGCTTTCCGGCTGACTACAATATGATTGTCTTCAAGTCTAACGTAAACAAGTTCTTGATGAGCCGTTCCGCTTGTTAACAAATTTACCGAATTGATTACTATATTGTTCAATTTCCACTGTACACTCTTTAACCCTTATCCTCGAGTGGCCTCTTGGCCTTTATAATGTGGTGATCCCTGTGTATAAAAGAATAAACAGACTATACACACACACACACACACACACATATATATATATATATATACACAATTATTCTGTCCGTTTAAAACAACTTCTATAATCACATGCGACTATAATGTGAGAGTCTAATGTAAATTAGGGGCCATACATTATGAGTTGTTTACTTTTACAATTAATTTTTGTCGTGAAGCAAGGTAATTTCAGAATCTAGCAATCTGTAAAAAAAAAAAAAAAAAGAAAAAAACTATTAGAGTAGAATTTTTTTCGGCATCAGTGCACTTGACAGTATAGGAGTGAGATTTGATGGCTTATGAGATTAATCAGAGGAATTTGCTACGAGTTCATAGTGCGAGATTGTGAATTTTGCAACATTGTCCTATATAGAGTAGCTGGTTATTGATTCACTAGCTCCGATGGGGCACAATATTTTATGCATGGTGGTTCCATAATAATAAACTCTCCGGTAGAGTCTTGACTTTGGGACGCATTCTCAAAAAATAAGATCCCCCCCTTACTTCCAAACAAATATTAGAAAACTAAAGCGTAAATCCATAACACATGCATATCTTTTCTGTAATTTTAGCGATTTGAAATTACGTCATAAAGTCGAAAATTTCGAAGAAAGAATATTATAGGCTTTATTATTGATCACATCAAAGAACCGATAAAACTTACTGGTTTAGCCTTTAGATTGTTTAGTTGTCCGCTGAACATCAATATCCCCTATCATTCTAAGTCTTTATGCTGTTAGCGATTCCATTGTAGGCTTATGCAAGTGTATGAGTTGAACACACGATACTAGGAAAACAGTCGAAAGATAGATAAATAAAATATGGGTAGACAGCGTGACGTGGTTTGGCAGTAAGTGTTGAACAGTCATCCAAGTATTATTTGCTCAGCTCGAAATATGACAATTGGTGAATATGCAAAATAAAGGCAGATCAGATACTGTACTTGATCTACTAACAATATCAAACTATCTCCATTATTTCGTGCGTGTTGAAAAAAAAACCCCAACAAAATGGTATATGAACTTTGCAGAGGCTTAAATCTGACGCCCTAAGAAGATATTGAAATAATCCATGAGGCAAGAATGGCAAATGTGTGCACGAAATTATCGCAGTAGTTTTTTTTTTACTAGTGTTTAACCTTTACTAAAAAGAGAATATTATTGAAAATTCATGGATTAAGAATTTTTTATATATTATTTCTTGTGTGACGTTAATGGATAAATACATGTAATTAATTAAAAAATGTCATCACCTATGCTTCCCATTTTATCATATATATATATATATATATATATATATATATATATATATATATATATATATATATATATATATATATACATACACGCACACATATTTAGCATTGTATATACTTTTTAGCATTATATATGTATATATATCATTATATATATTTATCATTATATATATATATATGTGTGTGAGTGTGTGAGTGTGTGTGTGTGTGAGTGTGTGTGTGTGTGTGTGTGTGTGTGTGTGTGTGTGTGTGTGTGTGTGTGTGTGTGTGTGTGTGTGTGTGTGTGTGTGTGTGTGTGTGTGTGTTAGAACGATTAGTCGAAATCTAGAATCGGAAAAACGAAACATTTGGTAATGGAAAATTTAAACTACATTTTCGATTCCAAAAACGATGATTTTTTTTTCTTGACAATAAAGAAACACAGATGTATTCCTTGATTATAAGATTGATTATTAATAGGATGAAACTAAGATGCATATGATCAGGAATTTCATTGCCAGAGTTAACATTGACTTTCCGGGACTAATTTACTTATTTATTTGTAAATGGCAAATGAACTAAATACTCAAAATTTTACTGGTTTAAAACGGTGCAATTTATTTACCACTTAAATGCCAAAAATCTAATATTATATATTAAAACCGATCCTGACAAGTTTTTATTTTATTTATTTTTTCCGGCGCCGATTCGGCCCCGTCGTTGTCTTCAGTGGTCACCTCTTAACTAATTCATGGTTTATTGTACCTTTATTTATTTTATTTTATTTATTATTTTATTAATTTTATCTTTATTTTTTGTCACAACTGAAAAATATAGATAAGACTCTCATGTTGCGTTAATTAAAACGTCGGATAAAATGTGCGATACAATTGATAAGGAAAGATCATTTTAAAATTCATCAAATAAATATTGAATTATTTCAGATCTTCTTTTATTAATAAATAAATTATCCAGCATTAAACTTGGTTCCAAGATTTTTTTTATATTTTCATTTCACGGTGTTCTTTAATGTAGACCATTTACTCATACACTCGACACAAATCCAAGACATTGACGCACGTCTCTATTTGACACTAGAAGATGTTAGATGTTATATCGTGACAATAAAGTAAAAGAAGATAAAATAATACTGATGGAGGCCTTAGTTGTCAGAAATAGATGGACTCTATAATTTCCATTTACTAAAACAATCTTCTAGCATCGAGTTTGTTTTCGAAAATCATTTCTTATTCATATATTATTTTACATACACATACACGTACACATATACATATACATATACACACTTATAACTAAACAATAATTATACTATATATCTACAGACACTAGTGCTTCATCCTTAAGCAATCGTCAGTGCAGGTTTTGAAAGGCGATCATGTAACTCGAACCCAGTCACGAAGTCACGTTTTGCTCCATCTGTTAAGTTTTTAGCTCAAGGCCACCAAACGCTTGCTATGGGAATGAAGGGAATTAAAAACTATTAAACGTTGAATTTGAGCGAGTACATTAGACAATCTAGAGTGTTTTAACGAGAACATTGCATAGATGACAGTTGACTGCCTTTTAGTTATAATTCCACAGAGAGAGCCCATCCTTAAGTATTCTTAAAGGAGTTTGATAATCATAATTAAACAATAATCATAAATGTATATATACACATATATACATTTACAGGCCTCGTTAATCACATGAAAGCGCGGGATTATGCAGGTTCCGTTGCTGTTAGTTTCTTCCAAACCAATGACCGTCTTCTGTATCATATCTGCCTGAGGGTGTGCAAGTCGCTGGCAGGACTGAAAAGTCATCCTCGGACATATGGACTTTCAATGATTAAGGGAGTGGCACTCGTCTGACAAGACGTATCCATCACTATATATAATTACGCATACAGATTCACACACACACACACACACACACACACACGCACATATATATATATATATATATATATATATATATATATATATATATATATATATATGCAAACGTTTTAATTCCAGTAAATGGGTAAATAGATATATCTAACCTCATGTGTCGAACACGTGTTTTGAACTAGAAGCAGTCCACTCTATCAAAATACTAGCAAAGAATTTAAGGCATTTTACTTTATTTTTTAATATGTATCATATGAAAACTTTCAGAATACCGACGGCATTAAATAACATCCTCTATTTTTAATCCTCATAAGATGTGCCTGCGTGCATGCGTGTGTGTGTGTGTGCGCGTGTATATGTTCAATGTATAAAAATGTCTCTCAACAAGTCTAGTTGAAAAGTCTCAGCGCTACTTGTTAGATTATTCAAGAATTGATACGTCGTCTGTGAGTTCAAATTCCTCTAGTAGGAAACATGTGTTGGAATTTTTCGAATACAGAACGAAATTTTTCAGCGGGAGTGGCACATTAACCCTAAAAAAATATTACTCCTATAAAACATTACTTCCATAAAACATTACTTCTATGAAACATTACCCCCATAAAACATTATTCCTATGAAACCTTACTTCTATAAAACATTACTCCTATGAAACATTACTTCTATAAAACATTACTTCTATGAAACATTACTCCCATAAAACATTACTCCTATGAAACCTTACTTCTATAAAACATTACTCCTATAAAACATTACTTCTATAAAACATTACTTCTATGAAACATTACTCCCATAAAACATTACTCCTATGAAACCTTACTTCTATAAAACATTACTCCTATAAAACATTACTTCTATAAAACATTACTTCTATGAAACATTACTCCCATAAAACATTACTCCTATGAAACCTTACTTCTATAAAACATTACTCATAGAAGCGTTACTTAAGGAGACAAATATAAAGTGAGAGTGGGAGCGTTACTCTTACAAAACGGTAATTTTATAGAGCAGTACTCCCAGGAAACATTATAATTAGAAAACAATATTCCTATAAAGGATTAATCGTAGAAAATAAAAGAGTACTCTTATAAAGCAGCACTGCTATAAAAGATTACTTTTAGAAAACAATACTCCTATGAAAAATTACTCTCATAAAACATTATTCTTATAAAGTAGTACTCCTGTAAAGCATTACTTATAGAAAGCGTTTCCCTTACAAATAACCACTCCTATAAAACATTACATTTACAATAAATATAAACATTTATAAAGTGGTGCGTCGGTAAAGATTAAACGTAGAAAGCATTACTCTCATGAAACAGTAAATATATAAGATATTAATCTCCTAAAAATTACTTTTAGCAAGCATATTGTTTTTTTTAGTACATGCGTAAAGATAAATGGATTTTAACTCGATTTTTTCTCGCATTGATTTTACACATTCAAAAATTTCTACAACGAATTTAAATTCCCGTCTTAAAATTGTTTAACAATATTTTTGTTTTAACAAATCATATTAGTGTAAAGATGGCCGATAAAATATGATATAATATACCGTAGAACCCCGGGATGCGATGGCCCTAAGATATGATTTTTTAGATTACGATGTAGAATATGATGCTTTTCTGATTACAGTATTTTCTCTGCCTTACACTCTTTCAATCAAATCAATTGATAGCCTTCTATAGTTGAACGCCTGTCGCCGTTAAGGCAGCTTCACATGCCTCACCGCACTGACTTAGTTCACAATACATTTTTGTCTGCATTGCACTGTAGAGAATCTACTGTTGATTTAATGACTGTATTTTTATTTATATATAAACGCTTGAATTTAAGTTTAAAATGTAAAAACGCCTGTTACTTTTTCCATCGGATTGTTTCAATTATCGACTATCGATATATATCGATGACATTCCGATACGAACTCACACCCACAGACACACAGATAAAGCGCTTTTTATATGATAGTACACACACATATATATATATACACACACACACACACACACACACACACACATATATATATATATATATATATATATATATATATAATGTAAATTTCTTATATTTTCCCCTATTAAATATTCCAAAGTGTTGTATATGTTCTTAGAATATGCTACACTTTTTTTCTTTTTTTTTTTTTATTACATTTTCACCCCAAACAAGGCACATTGCCACTTTAATGTAGGGGGCTACTATCAGGGGAAACATCTACTGGGGTACTATGTAGGGATTAGGGCAGCGAGATGTTGGTTCACGTTGCACTTGAACTTATGCATGTCAGTACAGTTGGGGAAGCAGTGACCTGGAATGGAATTCCAAAGTCTAGCAGTTCTGGGGAAGAAACTACTAGAGTAGAAGGATCTTTTACATCTAGGGATCTCTACAGTGTGGGGGTGGGATTTTGTAGCTTGTCGGGTCTGTCGAGGGTGTTCACGTCGTGGGGGCACAAGTGCTTGCAGTTCTTCAGAGCATTCACCATTATAATACTTGTAGAACAGGCAGAGGGATGCAACGTTTCGACGATGGGACAGAGGCTGAAGTTTTGATGCCAGTTTAGGGCCTATCAGATTTGCGACTCTCTTTTGAACCCTGTCAAGGAGCGAGAGACTAGTAGCCGATGCACCGGCCCAAATGTGACAGCAGTACTCCATACATGGGCGAATAGTGGCCTTATAGAGGTACAGGATACTTTCGGGTGTTAGAAGTTTTCTAGCACGGTAGAGAGAGCCCACCTTCCTCGCAGCGACCCTGGCAATGCCCTCGATGTAATTGTTCCAGCTCATGTTTCCTGTGAACGTTAGGCCAAGGAGCTTGAAAGACGTACTCTCAGCTAAAGAGTTGTTGGCCATTGCTATACTCTTACAGGATAAAAGATAATGCAGCAATAAATTAAATTATTTATTTCTCATTCATTTAAGAATGTCTATACATAAAATCATTATTCTATAGTGCGCTGGCGCTTTGTTTATGGTCAATGTGTGGTATCTGTTCTCTACATCAGAGCAACATGCAATTTTTTATTATTGACGTTTAATTGCGTAATACAATACAAATCCCATATCCATATTATTGAATATGAATTTAGTAGAAGTCATTTAAAAATAAATATACAAGTTAGCAGAAATATAAAACTGTTCATAGGTGTTTGCATGTTACTATATATATGGTATTTCAATGTATTATTTTGTAGAATGAAATGAGCACACGTGAAACGTGCATGGTCCCCCGTAAGGGCACAATGAACGAGACATAAAAAAATGACTAAGTTCAGCATTTGCTCCTATCCCATTTAGCCCCAAAATTCACCAGGGGACATCAAATCCTGGTGAAAATTAACAAACGGTGCAGTTTCAGGCTTTAACATATGTCAAAGAAATGATCACGTCCATCATTTGCACCCATCTATTAAGTTCTAAAAGTCCCCAAGGCCTTAACATATTTAAATTTGAGTTCAGCACCATGCAAAACTGCTAAATAGACATGCACAGAAAATTTTGGACAAATATGATAAAATAGTCCCAAAAATGGAGTGTTTTTATTTACCCCAAAAGAGCCCCTGGGCACACCCAAGAGTTATCGCGAAGTATAGACAAACAAAATTATATAGAAATCAGTTAGTTACAACTTTTCAGAAAGTTTTATAAAAATCCAAGGCTTCCAATTTTCTTTATATGCATACAAGTGTCAATTTTAGACATTTTAATCCGAAAGGCACCCCTGGGGGTGACAAGCGGAGTTTTCCCGGAAAATCTGTTCGTTTACTTTTTTACTCATATCATGTTTAATGGACAAATTTTTTTAAAATTCTAAGACGTAGTTATTGCGAAAGTGCGGACAGACGAACGGAGATAAGCATGTATTGTTTATTATTATTATTATTATTATTATTATTATTATTATTATTATTATTATCTTGGATGTTATCGTTTCAACGTTTCGAAATATTTTATCCCCGGAAGTGTCCAGATACACTATTTGAAACCTGAGAACTTGTAATCTCACTGTAATATTGGCATAACATTTCTAACCACTTTATTATGCGGATAGATTATTCTCATACTGTCCTGCGTGAAGTGTTTATTTTGTTTTTTACTTTTGTGGTCACTACGACAAGGCAGCTACCGTGTTGTCAAGGGTTAATATTAGGGACCATGTCTTTAGGGAGTAGAGAGTTGACCAACAAGCGTTTATTCGCATGACATCGAAATCTTGCATGTTAGTACAAAAAAAAAGCCAACAAAAATCACAGGTAGAAATTCTTTAGGTTTCAAGTTCTAGCAAAGAAACTATTAGAGTAGAAGGCTTTCAAGGACTTAGGGGCAGTGAAGGTGTGGGATTTTGCTGCATGTTGGTTTAGTGTGGGGTATTTACGTCGAAATGTTGATAGTTCATCAGGACATATTCCGTAAAACTATTTATAAAAAGGTACATAATACAACGCTGCAGCGATGAGGCAGGGGTAAGAGGTTGGTTGACAACGAGGGAACTATTAGATGGGATGCTCTTTTTTTATCTAGAAGAAAGAAGTTAGTTGCCGGTGGACCATCTCCGTTGTGGCAACAAAACTTCATGGATATGGATATACTTTGTTAGCATATAGGATACTGGCAAATATGAGCAATTTTTCTATCAGCATTGCAGTGTCTTCTATGCATTTCTTCCAGTTCAGGTTATCTGTTTATGTTAGATCGACTAGTTTTTATTGTAAACTCTCAGTTAGGTTTCAGAACATTAGTATATAACATAAACATACATTCGAAAGATTAGCTAATGATTGGTAGGATAGCACCGTGACACTAGAACATACTATTGTCTGGGAGATGATCCCTGGGAAGATTCCCCATAAAAAGAGAAGGACATTTCTGTATTTATGGAATTACGATAATAGAAAATATACTATACTACTCTCGCTGCCCGCAAAAAGGAGAAGATTTTTCGAGGGATATCATGAAAACAGCAAAAATAATCACAATCTCACTCAAAGAAGGATATATATGTGGATTATCTCCACATAATTCTTGAGGAGACCATCTTGTGACAACAGAAACTATGTTCTGTAGTGATATTGTTTTCAGTCATAGCGGACCTTGCTTTCCAAACTAGACACAAATAATATGAATGTGGGTATATGCGGCTGAGGATTACGTAATCCTTGCTTCAATATACACCCAACAAGAAAATTTCGAAATAACACCCGTCTTCTTCTGTTCATTGTTTGCAATAGTTCTAGACATTCCAGCAATGCTGGCCCGGGAGAACAGCAGTTAGTGCTTGCGTAACCATGACTTCTATTATAGACATTCCTTGCCTTCACTCTCACAGGCGTTACCCATTAATTGTCGAGGAGAAAGGAGACCCATTTATTTATTATATTTTTGTTTTTTGTTAAATAACCTTCGATACATTTTTATAAAAGAATGTCTGCATAGTATTTATTTTAGAATTGATATCATAGCGATAGGCAAGCACATGTGCTCGCGTGAATGTGTCCGTGTGTGTGTTCATATGTGGCGACATTATGTGTGTTCCTTTGGGAGCTTTTGTGTGCGCGCCTGCGCGTTTGGGACCATTTTATAATCACTTCTTTATTCAGAAGTAATCTTTGAAATCAGATCTGAATTAGCGAAAGCGGAAATATCGCGTTGGTAGTCAACAAATGTTTACCATCGGGTTCCTTTGTATAAAAAAACCAAAAGAATCTGCCACTGCCTTCACTGCTGCTGTTGGTTTTTACTACTACTACTACTACTACTACTACTACTACTACTAATAATAATAATAATAATAATAATAATAATAATAATAATAATATGATAATAAAAATGGTTTCAACGGATAATAATGAAAAAAGTTAAAATCTCAATGAAAATCCTATAACTGGGATGCTGCATTAGGAATAAATAGAATAAAAAGGACACGGCCAGAAGGAACTAAGAAAGCCGAAACCGCAAAATGATATGACTCCCTCTTAAAAGTCGTGGGGTCTACATCGGATGGCGCCACATGAAAGAGTTGTGAAAGTTTCGGGAGGAACGAGGTGAGAAAGAGCGAGAGAGAAAGAGAGAGAGAAAGAGAAAGAGAGAGATAGAACCAGACATCTACTGCAAGAGTGCGGAAAGGACTGGAGTGTTGGGGAGGATTTTGCCATCTAAATCCTAACCTATACCAATGGCCGAAGGCTGTTGAATATTCTCAACGTGAACGCTGGTCATCAACAGAGCTGGAAATCTGGTGAGGTTTACTGCAACTCAGACTCACAGGTCATTGGTAGTGACGGCTTATTTTAGACCTCCTAGTGAGTGAATAATAATAATAATAATAATAATAATAATAATAATAATAATAATAATAATAATAATAATAATAATAATAATAATAATAGGATCAAGTAAAGATTAGATACCCGGTAGCAAAAGACAAAGATAGGCGCACATTTCAAGTGACACCGGTTATTCAATCTTGACATTGCCGTTGCTTTTTTGTAAACACGTCAAATAGCAGGCACGTTCGTATGTTCGCGAGCAAGATTTTTAAAAAATATACTTACAAAACTTTTTTTTTTAAAAGAAAAAATATATATTTACAAAACATTCTCTTTAATATTAAATATTTACAAAACTTTTAAGGATAAAAAAAAACAAAAAAACCTTTCTATTTACGCAAAACATTTTAATGTAAGTAATAAAACGAACGTATTTAAACGAAATATATTTAAATAAATGGGTGTCTTTCGGGGTATTAAATGCACGATGACACTGAAAGACTTGAAAAAGAAGAATGTAGAGAAAGACGCCAACAAATACAAGCTTGATATCGTGGCACTTTGACCAGTTAAAATTAAGGCAAGAACTTCTCCAACAACATGGTTTAAAGTTATCAAGAAGTACACATCGACGTACAGTACACATCAAAATCCATGCTGAAGCTGCAGACTAAGCAATTGCAAGACTTGAACATACAACTCAATATAGAAAGATTAATACAACTTCGAAGAGGAACACGTGATGTCATTATTTCAAAATCATCAGACACTGCGTGATATAGAATTCGATAATCACATTTCACATATATATATTAAGGATAAATGAGACTCGAGATGTTATATATATATATATATATATATATAGTATGGTATAAAATATATTTGGCGATTAAGCTATAACTTATTACCTAGCTCTACCTACGTATTGCGCACTGTTGGAGTAAATACTTAAAGTTTACGCATAAATTTATACTTTCGTATATTAATTTATGTGATTAAATGAAGTAGCTTTATATATATATATATATATATATATATATAGAGAGAGAGAGAGAGAGAGATAGATAGATAGATAGATAGATAGATAGGTAGATAGATAGATAGATAGATAGATAATAAAGACCTAACACACCGTTATATATATATTTATGTGTGTATATATATGTATATATATATATATATATATATATATATATAATAGACACCTTACACACCGTTAAAATAGAATTACCACCCATCCACGCTGTACCCCCACTTTAACCCTAAAATATATGCTACATGCATTAAAGACGTTGATAAAGATCCTATACACCTTCCTACAGTATACTATATAAAATACGCTCCTCCTTTATTTAGAATTCGATAAAAATCCCCCCAACATCATCTATAATTTTAATTGATCTATTTCGTTCCTAATGAATCCCACGCAAGACGTCGCATCCCTTACTATGTTACCTAGCATCTTCTCTTCTCTTCTGATGAGAAGCATTAGGCTTCGAAATGCGATGGCCTCACGAGTCCCTTCTCTCCCCCAACTAATTATTTGTATTCTCTTATTGAATAAATGAACCAATCTATAGCCACCAATCTATAGTTTTTGTGTCTTCATTTCCAATTCCTATTGTTCTCCTATATATATATATATATATATATATATATATATATATATATATATATATATATTACATAGGCGGCACCACTTATCAAGGCTCATTCGAGGATAAGGTTTAAGAGTGTACAGTAGTCAATTGGACAATAAAGTATTCGATAGTAATGGAAATTTGGTAAACTTGTTAACTCATATGGAACGGCTCATCAAAAACTTGATTGCATTGAACTTAAAGACAACC
>NC_136524.1:5216363-5268863 GCF_053919585.1 Euprymna scolopes
AATATATGTATATATATATATTTATATACATATATTATATATATATAATGTGTGCGCGCACGCGCAACAATAAGCATTTGGCATTCATCAAAATAACTAAGTAGTATAGATGAGCACAATATTTCTTTTGTTCAATAATTTTTTTATGCATAGCAAGCAAAAACTTAAATATTCGGAGTCTCTATCTATCTATCTATCTATCTATCTCTGTGACATCATCTTCCTTCTCCCTCTCTGTCTTTCTCTGCCTCCCTCTTTCATGCCATTTATCTTTTTATCTATATACCCAAACTTTATTTATATTTGCTTTCCCTTTTTCTTTTTTTTTATGGCTTCTGTTCGACATTAGTCTCGAAGACCGCGAGTTTTTACACAAAGCCATTCTTGTTCATTATTTTGCTGCTTTAACGGGACGGAGAAGACGGTATTAATTGTATGTGGTGTTGAGGCTCGAAGCAGACCCAGGGGAAGGGGTGCTGACATAACGGAGATAAGAGTCGTTTTAAAAATGTTTAGTTTTATTTCTCTGCGTGTATCTTTTTTCCTCTCCCTCCATTTGATGTTTAGATGACATTGTTTTATGCGTTCTTTTATTTATGTAATATTCACGAAATAACTAAAGTGAAATGTGAATATTATTTAGAAAATAACAGCCGACGTTATCCGGGATTAATAATTATAAATTCTACAAAATAAAGCTACACTTAAGATGTCCGTTCCATATTTCTTAGGTCCTGGATATGACCTTGAACTATATCCGATGGTGAGGCCCCAGCTTGCGGGCTTTGAGGAGTGTGGAGCCACCCTTGTATTTGCCATTGCTCCCAGGTCCACTCTGACTCGACGTGGCAATGCCTGTTAGGGTCCCAACTATGGGTTAAGTAGAGGCCTACTTGAAAAAAACAAATATATTCTATTAAAAACTTTTTCTTAAAAATAAGAGGATTTGGTATTAAAGAACATAAAAAGGATTGATATGCTGTAAAACAAAAACAACCAATAGCCCATATTTCTTAAAATGTGTCTGGTTCAGTTCATTTCAAAACTGCCCTTCTCAACTGACTATAAATGTGTTTGTGCTCTGTATAGATGAAACATTTGTGCTATCTCACTTAATATATGTATTTTCAATTTATTATGAGTATATATTATCTCTGCTATATCATCAAATATATCACGGTATCATCTGTGATATCTCATTAAATATATCTATGTATCATCAGTGTTATCTCATTAAATATATCTATGTATCATCCGTGATATCTCATCAAATATATATATATATATATCATCCGTTAAATCTCATTAAATATATCTATGTATCATCCGTTATATCTCATTAAATATATCTATGTATCATCTGTGATATCTCATTAAATATATCTATGTATCATCCGTGATATCTCATTAAATATATTTATGTATCATTTGTGATATCTCATAAATATATCTATGCATCATCCGTGATATCTCATTAAATATATCTATGTATCATCTGTGATATCTCATTAAATATATCTATGTATAATCCGTGATATCTCATCAAATATATCTATGTATAATCTGTGATATCTCATTAAATATGTCTATGTATCATCCGTGATATCTCATGAAATATATTTATGTATCATTTGTAAGATCTCATTAAATATATCTATGTATCATCCGTGATATCTCATTAAATATATCTATGTATCATCAGTAGTATCTCATTAAATATATCTATGTATCATCCGATATATCTCATTAAATATATCTATGTATCATCAGTGTTATCTGATTAAATATATCTATGTATCATCCGTGATATCTCATAAAATATATCAATGTATCATCCGTGATATCTCATAAAATATATCTATGTATCATCCGTGATATCTCATCAAATATATCTATGTATCATCTGTAATATCTCATTAAATATATCTATGTATCATCCGTGATATCTCATTAACTATATTTATGTATCATTTGTGATATCTCATTAAATATATCTATGTATCATCCGTTATATCTCATTAAATATATCCATGTATCATCAGTGTTATCTCATTAAATATATCTATGTATCATCCGTTATATCTCATTAAATATATTTATGTATACTTTGTGATATCTCATTAAGTATATCTATGTATCATCCGTGATATCTTATTAAATATATCTATGTATCATCCGTGATATCTCATTAAATATATCTATGTATCATCAGTGTTATCTCATCAAATATATCTATGTATCATCCGTGATATCTCATTAAATATATCTATGTATCATCCATGATATCTCATTAAATATATCTATGTATCATTCGCGAAATCTCATTAAATATATCTATGTATCATCTGTGATATATCATTAAATACATCTATCTATCATCAGTGTAATCTCATTAAATATATCTATGTATCATCCGTGATATCTCATTAAATATATCTATGTATCATCAGTGATATCTCATTAAATATATCTATGTATCATCCGTGATATCTCATTAAATATATCTATGTATCATCCATGATATCTCATTAAATATATCTATGTATCATTCGCGAAATCTCATTAAATATATCTATGTATCATCTGTGATATATCATTAAATACATCTATCTATCATCAGTGTAATCTCATTAAATATATCAATGTATCATCCGTGATACCTCATTAAATATATCTATGTATCATCAGTGTTATCTCATTAATATATCTATGTATCATCCGTGATATCTCATTAAATATATTTATGTATCATTCGTGATACCTCATTAAATATAACTATGTATCATCCGTGATATCTCATTAAATATATCTATGTATCATCTGTGATATCTCATTAAATATATCTATGTATCATCAGTGTTATCTCATTAAATATATTTATGTATCATCCGTGATATCTCATTAAATATATCTATGTATCATCCGTGATATCTCATCAAATATATATATGTATCATCTGTGATATCTCATTAAATATATCTATGTATCATCCGTGATATCTCATTAAATATATCTATATATCATCCGTGATATCTCATTAAATATATCTATGTATCATTCCATGATATATCATCAAATATATTTATGTATCATCCGTGATATCTCATTAAATATATTTATGTATCATCCGTGATATCTCATTAAATATATCTATGTATCATCAGTGTTATCTCATTAAATATATCTATGTATCATCCGATATATCTCATTAAATATATTTATGTATCATCCGTGTTATCTCATTAAATATATCTATGTATCATCTGTGATATCTCATTAAATATATCTATGTATCATCCGTGATATCTCATTAAATATATCTATGTATCATCTGTGATATCTCATTAAATATATCTATGAATCATCCGTGATATCTCATAACATATATTTATGTATCATCTGTGATATCTCATTAAATATATCTATGTATCATTCCATGATATCTCATCAAATATATCATTGTATCATCTGTGTTATCTAATTAAATATATCGATGTATCATCAGTGCTATCTCATTAAATATATTTATGTATCATCCGTGATAATATCTCATTAAATATATCTATGTATCATCCGTGATATCTCATCAAATATATCTATATATCATCCGTGATATCTCATTAAATATATCTATGTATCATTCCATGATATCTCATCAAATATATCAATGTATCATCTGTGATATCTCATTAAATATATCGATGTATCATCAGTGCTCTCTCATTAAATATATTTATGTATCATCCGTGATATCTCATCAAATATATCTATATATATCATCCTTGATATCTCATCAAATATATCTATATATCATCCGTTATATCTCATTAAATAAATCTATATATCATCCGTGATATCTCATCAAATATATCAATGTATCATCTGTTATATCTCATTAAATATATTTATATATCATCTGTGATATCTCATTAAATATATCGATGTATCAGCTGTGCTATCTAATCCAATATATGTACCATCTGTGCCATCTTTTTGTTACATTTTCACCCCAAACAAGGCATATTGCAACTTTGATGTAAGTTTCACTTGTAGGGAATTTAGCAGCAAGATGTCTGGTAGATTACACTTGAACTTCTGCATGTCAGTACTGTTAGGGAAGCAGGAAACCAGAAGAGAATTCCAAAGTCCTGCCGTTCCGGGAAAGAAGCTATTAGAATAGAAGGCTTTCTTACATCTAGGGATCTCAACTGTGTAGGGGTGGGACTTTTCTGCTTGTTGGGTTTGTCGGTGGTATTTTCGTCGAGGGGGAATAAGTTCTTGTAGTTCGTCAGAGAATCCACCATTAAAATACTTGTAAAACAGGCAGAGGGATGCAACATTTCGTCGGTGGGGCAGGAGCTGAAGTTTAAATGACAGTTCAGGAACTATTAGGTTGGCGACTATCTTTTGGACCCTGACCAGGAGTGAGACACTAATAGCAGATGCACCAGCCCAAATGTGACAGCAGTACTCCATACATAGGCGAATGTAGAGGTACAGGATACTTTCATGCGTAAGTAACTTTCTAGCACGATAGAGATAGTCACCTTCTTTGCAGCAGCCTTAGCACTGATCTGAATGCAACTCATCTTTCCTGTGAACGTTAAGTCAAGGAGCTTGAACGAAGTGCTCTCAAGTAAAATATCTCTAGTCATAGCTATTGGTGTTTGGTAAGGTTTCATGTAATCATTAAAGGAAACCAGCTTTGTCTTGGCAACGTTGAACGTACTCATCCATTTATGACCCCATTCCACTACATCTTCCTCTAGGGTTTCGACCATTACCTTAGATATGTGCTGATTAGTTTTCCCCCAACTGCCTGCTATAGAGCATGACGTCGTCGGCAAATATACCCATCTCAGAGACAATTTTATCAAGTAAGTCATTTATGAATATCAGAAATAATAAAGGTCCAAGGATCGATCTAACTTAATATATGTATGTATTATTTGTGCTATCTCAGTAAACATATAATTGAATTATCTGTGCAATAACATTTAATATATTTATCTTGTGTGCTATCTCATTTAATAAATGGATAGATAATCTGTGCTGTGTCATCCTATATTATATTTTCATTGCAGAAATTCCCCTCTGGGCCAAATTACCGCAGGTTTGCTAGAACAGATGCCACATACAAATTTATTATGTCTAATCTATTATCCACCATCTGATATAACTTTAGAACGCCGTTATAGACACATTTTTTCGTTAGAATAAAGCCCTATATTTTATCCTGGGAGAGACATCATCACGATTGCCATCATCTACACACAAAGTAGTTCATATTTTTTCTCTCTACCTACAGTACTCTTCCTGCCATAATCTATACCCGAAAGATATATACAAATTATAGCTATGTTTTGCAGACACCCTTCTTAACTGGATCATAAACTCCTATACAAGCCATTAACTTTCTATTTTTCGTTATACAAAGTGATGATTTCTCTCTTACACAGTTCCAGCACTTCTCATTGATTGCCATCTCTTAACTCGCTTATTCGAGAATAAACACCTTATTGAATAAACGAACACACTATATCTTAGAAAATATGGCCGCTCTGCATAAGCGCTACATAAATTAAAACCTGAAATAAAGAAATTATTTCTTTTTTGTTTCATGTTCCTTTTCTCAACTATATTACTACAATGTGTCTACTGTTGTTAATTAAAATTATTGTTTTCTGAAAAAAATAACGTAAGCACGATATTCGATGTTTGCCATAACAGCGAGAGAAGGACAAATTTAGTAGACAAATACACACGGAGACAGATAGCTAATCAGACAGAGTAAAAATACAGAAATGGGAGAGGGCGAGAGGCAGATAGACTGATGTCTAGATATATTAATATATATATATACATATATATATATATAGAGAGAGAGAGACAGACAGACAGAGACAGAGACAGAGAAAGAGACTGAGAGAGATAGAGAAAGACATTGAGAGAGAGAGAGGGAAAAGAGAAAAACAACTTTTTATTTATTTTGAACAAAACATTTTCTGTACTTTTAAACAATACACATAAACGTTAATATATATTTAAACATTATAAATATTTCTTTTAAACAATACACATAAACGTTAATATATATTTTAACATACACACGGAGACAGATAGCTAATCATCCGTGATACCTCATTAAATATATCTATGTATCATCCGTGATATCTCATTAAATATATCTATGTATCATCGTTCTTTTAAACAATACACATAAACGTTAATATATATTTTAACATTATAAATCTTTCCTTTATTTACAAACAATACGGACAGAACTTTCTTGTATTTTTTATTTTTACTTTTATACACCGAACTTTTTATAATTTTAAACGAGACCTAGTATGCTGACAACAAATACCGCATTTTAATTGACCGCAAATAAGTAGTTTTTCGGTTATTAAGCAATAAGATTTTTTATGATTATTCTTTTTTAGATACCGTGTGGTTACTCTATGTGTACATGCACAAAATTATTTTACAGAAATTATTTGTTTCAAACCCTTTTTGTTTACCGCGTTATTTGTGACCTATTTTCGTTTAAGCACATGATTATTTTATAAAAAATACAATTATCGTTTACCTACGTTATTAGTTACCTATTTGTGTTTTAAAAAGTATCGCATTGAAATTGTGCGCAAATAAGTAGTTTTTGAATATTTAGCAATATAATTTTTTATTACTATTTTTGTAAAAAATACCGTTGAGGTAAATGAAGGTGCATAAGCACAACATTTTATTAAAGAAAATACAGTTGCGAAATTATTTTTTTTTTATTATCGTTTACCTACGTGATTTGGGACCTATTTGCGTCTGAAATGATAATACCGCATTTTAATTGTCCACAAATAAGTAGTTTTTCGAATATTAAACAATATAATTTTTTTATTACTATTTAAAAAAAAAACAATACAGTTGGAGTAAATTAAGGTGTATAAGCACAAAATTATTTTATAAAAACTACAGTTTTGAAATTATTTTTTAAAAAATCATTTGCATTTACCTACTCATTTGTGGCCCATTTGCATTTTAAAAAGACTAATATTTAATAGACGTTTTCGGACATGTTAGTTACTGACGACGCTACATTTTGGTTTTTCTTTTACCTTGATTTATGATTTTTCTTTCTTTTTGTTACTGTTTTTTTTTTCTAGATCGATGCAACCATCTAACTAAACGGTGATCTTTAAGGTCAACACGGGCATCCCGCTTGATGTAAACATAAGTTTTTTTCTACATTTCTATATGAATAGTGTGTTTATAAATATATAGTATAAATATTATAGTATAAATGATGTACATACTTTATAGAGTTAAAATAAAATCACATTATTATTATTGAACATGGAATCATGTGATTATTAAATTTTAAAGTGGAAAGACAGGTAACTTACGAAGCACCCTCCTCTAACATGTTTTGAATGACTTTCAAAAGTATAACATTATCATTTCAGCACGGACACAAAAATGCATAAGTACCATACATTTATATTTTTTTCCGACCGACACACACGCCCCAAATTTAAAGGTTACTTCATAATATTTGCGCGCGGGGATCATAACAACGATTATCAAAGTTAAATTTGGGGCAGATATTTTGACAACCCTCCCCCTCACAAAAGAGGGTGTCTATTCCATAAACCGTTCTTAACGGGGTGGGTTGGGGGTGCCCATTCCGAAAGCCATTCTTACCATAAGGATGTTGGGAGTAACTATTCCACAAAACGTTTGTAACACGAGGAGGTTAGGTGTTGGGTCATACCAACAATATACATACTGAAACTTTTTACGAGGGGGCCTTCCTCCAGCGGGAAGCGCCGGTTAACGGGAAGTCCTGCTAGTTTAATATCTGTATGCATCATGTGCACTGTCTCATTTAATATATGTATCATCTGTATTATTTCTTTTGATATATGTATGTATCATCTGTGCTATCTCAGTTAATATATGTATGTATAATCTATGCTATTTCAGGCAAATTGGTATCAAGTGCGCTATCTAATTATATATATATGTATGTATGTATGTATGTATATATATATATATATATATATATATATATATATATATATATACATGGTAAAACTGGTAATTAGTAAAAAACCTGAAGAGAGTGCTCAATACTATTGCAGACCAATATGTGTTTTATTTTTTATTACCGTTTTATCTGTTTGGTTACATATGTTTCAGATGTTGGACCATGATTACGATCTAACAGCCTTGTCAGACCTTACAGAAGTGGTTGTTAGTATTAGGAAGAAGTGTTTTAGAACATTTTATACACGTATTTATCATCTGTGATATCTTATTAAATATATATATATATATATATATATATATATATATATATACATATATCTTTGCTATGCTCTTTAACATATATACGTATCATCTGTTGGATCTCATTAAATAGATCTATGTATTGTCTAATTTAATAAATGTATGTATCATATTTACTATCTTATTTAATATATGTATGCATCATATGTACTATCTAATTTAGTGTATCATCTATGCCAGCGCATTTAAATTATGTTTGTGTCATCTGTGCTTTCTCATATAATATATCTATCATCTGTGCTATCTCATTTGATATATGTATGTATTATCTTTGCTACCTTATTATATATATACATATATATACATACATATATATATATATATATATATATATATATATATATATATATATATATATATAGTATTAAGCTGAAAGTCTCTGTGTGTGTCTGGTCACGAATAGGATCCTATATCGTTGACTATTATAGAAAACTGATCACATATAATGATAGAAGATTATCGAGACACATAAATGAGTATGTTTGATCTGGCATAATGATGATTCATTAAAATTGTGGGGTCTGCGTTCACGCCTGGTCCACAAAGTATGGAAGTAAAAAAAAATTTAAATTAAAGAAAAAAAAAACGTTTACAAGTGTTTTTGATATAGATATACATAATAATACTTTGATAAGTATGTTTTAACTTAAATAAGGATGGTATAATAAAATTGCGGGGTCTGCGTTTGCGCCTGGCCTCAATAGAATGGAAATACGCACAAACTATAATAAAGACTTTTCATATCTATCTGCGTAAGTAGACTTTGATAATTATGTTTCAGGTTGAAGAAATATGGTATAATAAAATCATGAGGCGTTCGTTCGCACCTAACCTCCATAGAATGGAAATATGTCACAAAGTTTAACCGGGTTTTTTAATATGGATCCACATAATATTGTGATAAGTGTTTCAGTGTGAACAGGTATGGTATAATAAATTATGGGGTTTATCTATTTTATTTTTACTTTCATCATATTTTGCTTTGGTTTTGATACCCACAAATTCGAAGCTATCGCTGTACAACCCTTCCTTTTCATAACCTATCATACTTTCATAAATCAGAGTCCATTTTCTGTAGGGTGTTTTTGAACCCAGTCAACGACGGGTACTTTTGCTAGTATATATATATATATATATATACACACACACATATATATATATATATATATATATTATCATCTGGGCTGGGCTATCCCATTTAATATATATGTATGTATCATCTCACATCAAAAGTATGTTCCATCCCATGCATTATCCGGGCGTCTGTGTCTTTGTCGTCTTCCTTCAAATAGATTTTTCACATTTTGTTGTCCACATGCTTGTGTCATCAATTAAAAAAAGCCTGTAGCAGCTCATTTCCAATCGCTCTCTATCATCTCACCCTGTGTTCGTGTAATGTAGCTACAGGTCTGCTCGTGTTATCTCGTTAAAAATATTGCATAGCAGGGTGCATATATATGCAATGTGCCTTCTCGTGTGTATGCCTATACACTTGCATAGGTGCGTGTCAGGTTATATAGCGTCTGTCTATGTAACCCTTTCCCCGTAAACGTGCCTCTTTATATATTAGGTTGGTGCAAAAATAATGTTGTTTTTATATATAGTTGAACGTCAAAATCGACATTATTTTCGCACCAACATTATATGCATTATCTCAATCATATATATATATATATATATATATATATATATATATATATATTTGTATGTTACTTATCCGTCTCGTCTAGTGCCTCTTTCGTGTAATCGTGTATATATACAGATTCAATTATACAGTTCACAAAACAATACAAATTAATTTTAGAGAACTTCTGGTAACTGAGGCAAATAAACATCGATGAAATTCAGAGAGGAAAATCTCTTCCGAGGCAACTACTGCAGTGGCTCGACTCAGTACCTGTCCTCTAGCCAACGGGCTGTAAAACTCTCTGACTGGTTTGTGCTTCGGGAATATATAACTAGTGTGGCCAACTAAAAATCCAAATCTTTTTAAAAAATATTTTATGGTTTTAAATATGTAAATCTCAATAATATTGGACATATAGCAATTCTGCTCTATGTCCCTCGAGCAATCTGGCACCGCCCAGGAACCACAATATCCAACACAAATATGTCCGTTTCATCCCATTCCAAATGTGTTCGTGCCATTTTCTTACAAATCTATAATTTTGCTTCAGTTTCTTGGAAATTGTTTTGTATTACTTCAAAAAGGTTTGTTTCATTTTACTCAAAATCTGTCCTTGAGAGCCATTCACGCCAATGAGGGGAAAGCGTACATCAGAGCGTTGGTAGCGAAAAGATAGAAGTTTGCTTTGGAAGGTCTTAAAGGCAACCAGCCATTTTTACCCCATTGTACTACACACTAAAGGTCGGCGGAGAGAGAATATGCTAGATTTTTATTGGCCTTTAGAGTGTTGCTGCGGATGTTAGTATCGTTTGCATAAATTTCAATGAAAGAACTAAAAATTTGGTTTGGGAGGTCGTTCATGAAGATCGGGAAAAGAGTTGGTCCCAGGATCGATCCCTAGGCTACGCCAGCATTAATACTGTGAACTTCAAGAGTTTGCCCACCATCGACCACTTGAATAACAGAGAGAAAGGGTTTATATTTTACAAATCGGTTACCACATATCAAGACCCACAGACCGAGGCCACGCGAGGATAACAGTTAATATGCCATATTCATTGAGATAGTAGCGTAGTAATCGTTTGTGGTGGAAATTTATTATAATCAGATTATTTACGAGGACGGTTCAATAAGTAAAATTGAAAAGACAATATGCAGTAAGCTGGAAAGCAGACCAACGGAACAGAGTTCCATTGGCGCACAGTTCTCGAAAAGAAGGTTTGTTTATGAAATCCACGTTTAGGTTTAGGCCCAGCTAGAGAATAGGGGAATTTATTGATAGTGATTTTAGCAAGAGTACTTTTCGTGAAAAATTGGCAAGCGGTGACCATAGATTTGAACTCAATCGAACACCTGCCATGAAAATAACAGTAAAGCAGAGAAAGGTTTGCAACTTCTCTTCTTTGGGAAAGAGATTGCAGAGAAGGGAAAAGGGAATCGCCAATTAGATTAGTAAGGTTTTGAGTTCTGTCAGGGCAAGATAGATTTCGCCAATCAGCTTCTGTCCATATGTGGCAACAATACTCTATCCTAGGATGTACTTGGCTCTTAAGGACGTCGAGAATTGCATCGGTAGTGAGATATCTACTCGAGTGATAGAATGATTCAACCATTTTTCCAGCGACCTTAGCAAAGGATGCAATGTATCTGCTCCATTTCAGATTAGGAGTAAAGGTCAGATCAGAAGGTTTGTCAAAAAATGAAGCGTCCTCAAGGCGAGAACCGTTCATTTCAATTGGGGCCAGATGTGAGTCAGAGTGTTGATGTTGTAAAGATAGAAGATGGTTTTAGATGCATTAAAATTAACCAGTCATCTCTTACCTCTATTGCACCACATGCACAAGATCACAAAAAAGAGAATCAAAGAGATCGTGGCCATTTCCGCCCTTTGCACTGTTGCTATAGATTGCAGGAAGGTCCACATGAATGTATATGAATGATATAAGTATGTGTTTTGGGAGATCACTGATGAAGATCAGAAAGAGTGTTGGACCCAAGATGGAATATTTAGGGACTCCAGTATTACATACTGGGAGCTCCTAATTTCTGACCATCAACCATTACTCTTTAGGAAATTTCCAGCTATTCAACAACAGGAAACCACATAGAGTAGGCCTTTGTGCCATATTTTATCAAATGGTTTAGCTATGTCAAGAGTTATTATTCTGGAAATGAAGTTTTCGCCTATAGATTCACTAATCCTGTGTGAGATTCCCCCCATCACATAGGACTCTATATCTCAGAACGGGAACCATATTGCACATTGCTGAATAGTTTTTTTAGGTGATTAACAACTTCTCTATTTATCACGGACGCTGATAGATCTGCACTGAAATGCAGAAGACCGATTAAGCATCCTTCCTTAAGGCCGCGATTCTAGTACTCATTTTTGTGAGGGGCAGATATAAAATACTTCGGACTTTATTAACATAATTTATCTGCATGCTATTTAAAAGATACGGAAAACTTACGAACTTAATGAGATCATTTGTTCTATTAAACGTTTACTAGAATCTAAAAGATTTATTTACTACTTTTGGTAAATGGTACAAATTAAATTGCTTTGGGTTATTATCTTGTTGACTGAATTTATAATTCATATAATTGTGAAATCGAAGACCAAGAAATTATTAATTTAACAGGATGATTGTTTTAACTTGGCGTTGTCCAAGAAAAAGGCTACAATATAATGCCTTGAAATACCGTAAAAATATATAGTAAACTGCAAACATTCATAAACGGTAGTACATTTTGCTAATTTGCACATTTATTTTTTAAATAGTTCCTAATAAATTATTATTTTGTAACATGCATACGCATTTTGCTTCGTCATACGCAACTAAATGTCGATAATAAACTGATATTGCTGTGATGCTGATAGCAGATACTACACATTGGTCATAGACAAAACGCTTAGTCATAATAGACATATGGGTTTAATGCGTATGTATTTTTAAATGCTTGAAAAACAAATGATTTAATCTGCGAGTGCTGTTCCCAAAGTAAATAGCCTCCTATTTTTAACTAAAAAAGTTAAAGAGCTATAAAAATGGGAGTAGTGCTATTTTAAAACCAGCAACCTTTTGTGATTCAGAATTTATTTTTCTGCATAGGCACTACCATTCCAAATTCACTTTTGTCAGCGATAAACCATGGTTGGGTATGGGCGTCCCAGGCGCATTTTACCATACGAGGGCCGTTCCAAAAGCAAAGACTTCTATTTTTTGATTAAAAAAATGGCGACCTACGGAAACCGGAATGGCACCATTAAAACAGACGACCTTTTATGCTCCAGAATTTATATTTCTACATGCTAACCACCATGCACAATGCATCTTTGCCAGAAAATCAATGACGTATTTTTGCTTCTGACGCACGTCTATGACAAAAGTCTCATTTCCGTCAATATCTGCAACAGAGAAATAAAACTGTCAAGTAACGAATGCCTAATTTCACTCATGATAACATTTTAATTTTCAATCCCCTCCGATCCAATCAGGCGGAATAAAAAATAGGAGACATTACTTTTGGAACACCCCCTCGTATTTTTGCCAAAGTGTTGAAACGAACCAGAGATTATTTCTGGAATGTGGTATATGATAATAATATATTACCACGGAATAATAATTGGCATGAGGTATATATTAATTACGGTATATATTAAATCTGCTTGCACTTATGTTATCAGACCGCCATCTTAATAAAATATCAAATAAGAAGCACAGATTTTATTCACAGTGGTGATTTTGAAATAAAATTGAAAAAAAAAAGCCTGTCTGGAATAAGTTTTAAGTTAGGGCCAGGGTTTTAAAGAAAAGTAAAATCTAAGTGAAGTTTATATTGTTGCTCTTGTTCTTGAAACATATCTAGATATATCACTGTCTTAAACCTTGAATATATTCACGTGAAATGACGTCGTCAAGTTTATTCCATTGTGCGTTTATGTTAAGGTTAGTTATTTATACGCCAACTATTATGCTATTTTGCGTATTTATTTGTGTTGCCTTTTTATTCTTTTATATAGGTTTCTGTTATACTGCGTCTGACCCAAGTTTTTTTTTTTTTTTTTTTTTTGTAGACAGTTAAAATGGCCGGCCGTCGTCACCTGGTAAAAGTTATATATCAAACTGATTGTGTCCGTTCTTCTTGCTAGTGTTTGCCTTCAAATCTGACAGCGAATACGCTAGCCGAAATGACTACGTTTGGATAGGAATATCTGTGGGATTGTCACCTATAAAAGTAGTTCGTGAGACTCTTTCTTTATTAGAGCTCTCGTTATCGGTGAAAAAAATATTTGAAATGCAAGTAACGATTTTATGTTCTCTTCAAACCGCTCTCCAGACCCGTTCCCTCCCGAAGCCATTATTCCGACGAATGTGGGAAAATAATCATTTACATGGCATTCAACCATTGTTCCTACAATGAAGAAATACATGTCTGTAATCTGTTTCGCTTTTGCCCAACCGAACAATCATAAATCGATCTTACCAAAAAATAAAAGAATAAAAGAATGCGTTCTCAATTCATTTTTCATTCATTTTTCATTCATTTTTTAAATACATTTTTTATTCAGTTATTTTTACTCATTTTTTTTTCGCTTTTTAATTCGTATGCTGGCTTAGTGGTTACAGACACAATTACAAACTTGATATGCCGAGTTCAACTCTAATACGTTCCACAGAAACTCTGTCACTTATAACGTTGATAAATTTCACTTAGTCCCTAGGTACACGATGCATTTCAGGAAAGAATTCTAACTAGATCAGGAAAACTAATGCCAACAACAAATGCATTTCGACAAATGATTGTCATTAACAGATGGATAGAACATATGTTTAGAAAATAGTTATCCTGAAAAGGACACCTTTACTCTGGCGGGCACGAATCAAATGAGAAGATAGTAGTGAAACAGACCCATTTTATTCATACGAAATGAGTGAATTTTTCAGTAATTTTTCTTTACATTCTCCAATCAGAATCCATTTTTAAATTCATCCATGTCTTAATTCTTTCTATTCATTTTTCGTTCTCCTTTCAAATTTCTATTCTTTCTTTTTAATTTAGTTTTTTTTTCTTTATTTCTTTTTTCATTTACATCTAATTCATTTATCATTCTAATTTTTTATTCATTTTTTTCATACATTTTCATTCAGTTTTACACTATTTTTCATTCATAATTTTTTATTTTTTTATTTCTATTTTTATTTTGTCTTTATTCATCTGTTTTCATTTATGTTTTTTATTATGTTTTTCTTCATTTTTTTTATCATTTTCTTTCACGTTCTTTTTACTTCAATTTTCATTCAGGTTTTTCATTCATTTTTTAAAACTTTATTTCCTTTATTCATTTTCTCTTCCTTTCATGCTTATTTTCATTCACGTTTTTATTCATATTTTATTTAGGTTTATTTTTTTTGTTATGTTAATAGGAAACAAAAGCATGAAACAAGACCGATCAACGAAAATTCAATTTCGACGATAAATGTGACCGACTAATGGACATGTTAATTGAAACCTCAGCTTGACTTGCAGGCAGAAAAAGTCAGGTGAAACACCGGAAAGTTCAAACGTGTTTCTACGATTCCAAAATTTTTTCCTGTAATGGAAATAATTACTGATCCTGTTCGAATTTTCTGATTCCAATATGAACATGTGATACAACTGAACCAAGTCTCTGGACAGGAAATGATGTTCAAATGCACACATAAAGCATCGGAAGCAAGATGACTAGGTTACATAATCAAGGAGGGCGGTGAATAAGACAAAAGACCGGAAATAGGATGCCCGGTCATAGATTAGTGTTTGAGAGTTAGGGCTGTTGGACAGACTATTGGGCGTGTTAATCAGCTTCATGAGAGACAGAGGCAAGTACGACACATTTTTCTACGATTTCCCTGATTCCATTACAAAAATTCAGAATTTCCGATTCCGATACAAACGTGATACTGCAGGCATGTGATACTACCTTGAACAATGCGAAGAAATGATTACCAAAGTCACCCAAAGAACATCGAAATTAAAATGACGTGTCAACGTTATCAGGGGAGGGGGTGAGACAGCAACTACGATAAATGACCGGACATAGGATTTACGGTCATAGAATATATAGAATATATTTAGGGATTAGGGTTGTTCGAGAAAGTTTGCACTGCGGAAATCAACGAGGCATCTCGGCAAAGATTTAGTATATTGGAGATGAGCTGATAGCTTCAAATAACGACAATATATCCTTCTTACAGAATAACTGTATTATAGAATACAGTTTGTCCCAGCGTGTTTCCCCTTTTTTTACTAGGGAGTTACTATTTAACATAACCCGAAAGGGCGCTGGAGGATAAGGTTCAATGAGTTCAAGTGAGAAAGCAGCGTAGTAATTGGTACTGGAGAAAATTGTGTAGAATTTATTTTTTTAGAGGATCGCTCAATTAGAACGTTTAGATTGAACTCGAAGACAATCATGTTGCAATCAGCTAGAAAGCACACTCGCGGTACAGAGTACAACTGCCGAGTAATTCTAGAAAGAACCTTTGTTCATAGAACATACGTTTAGATGTAGGCACAGATAGAGAGTGGAGGGAGAATGGGTGACAATTGTTATACCTAGACAGATGTTTGTTATTAATGTTTTCTAGAGGTTGAACATAGAGCAAAGCTCAGTGGAACACTTGCTATGGAAATAACGATAAGATAGAAATAGACTCGCAACCTGTCTTCAATGAGAAACAGGTTGCCTCCTAGGTTGTGACGTTCACTTTGCATCGTGTTAGGGCAGTTTCGTCCCGGAGGTGGCAACAGTACTTTATTTTAAGACATTGTTTTGTTTAAGTATACTTATAAACCGGTACCTAGGTCCCGGACAATCGTCAATACAAGAGACAACGGCTAGAACGAAACAGCAACAACGGCTAGAACGAAACACGAAGAGGATTAAGGGGAGGAAAAGCACGACACGAACGTTGGGGTTGGCGGCGGCACTAGTCCGATGAATAAGCATAGTTGCCATTGGTTCTCCTAACATCTTTTCAGTCAGAATGCATTTTTTAGAACGATATCGAGTATTTTTAGGGAGGAGGGCATATGAAAGTTGCCAACATCTTAAATAAAAGTTTCGCTGATTCAAAAGTCACCTAAATTATAAATCTTTGTTGTTATGCAATTAGCCACCATCACCTCCCATTTTCTAAATGTCGAGTTAAAAGACTAGATACTTTTCCTCCAAAACAACTGTCTACCTCTTTTTTGCATGATAAACATTATTCCAAGTTTTTATACTCCTAAACCCTACCCAAAACTCTGTATATCCTAATGTATATTAATATTGTATCCTTGTAAGTTATATCATATCTTCTGCATCAACTGGACAAATAAACAATTGCTCTCCTCCCCAAGCTGTTATAAAATCACATACTTTCTACGTTACTTGGGACAGGGGTTTAGCTTTTGGTCCTACACTTTAGAAGGCTGACCTTTTAAAAGTCAATAAATGCTAAAAGCCTATAGATTTCTATTGCTAAGACATGCATTAGCTCAACTTATATTTATATTCTATAACTTATCTATAAAATAGATACTAATTAGCAATAGTTTGTACTTTTAGATTTAAAGTGATCTATACTAAGTAGCAACTCTATATCTTTCTTCCCCTTAGATGGTGAAAGTGCTGGTGATTATCTGTGCATGAAAACTAACTCCTAAAATACATTTCGACTAGTACTCTCTTCATACTATAATTTCTCGGTGTATTTATTAATCCATAAACCATAGTTAATATTAAGCCTAAATCTACAACCCATACTCACACATACGTTCACACAAAATGCGCGAATAATCCACATTTTCCAATCTTAATCCTATTTTGAGGAGTATAACTTCAAAGCAGATACTAATAATCTTTGATACAAACTATTAATCCTAGCTACCCCAGCAGAGGCGTAGAAATACATGGCTTTAAAACCAGGCGCGGGATGAGCCTCTCGGTACTGTTGGACCCGTAGATCTGTCAGATCATTCATATAGAGGAAGGAAAACTCCGATGTGTAAACCTGTGTCACAAACCTCATAGTCTTGACACTAAACGGGTGAGGGAGGCCTCCTTAATCCTAATTGACAACGTCGCTAGAGCTGGTTACTCGATCAAATTATGGCCATACAAACCTAAACAGATAAAGAAGAGATCATCTCTACCTATCGCCCGACTTTTATGCTCTTTCTTTACCAATTAGACAGGAGCAGAAGCGCGATCACAGGGACTCATTAGAGACGCCCAGTGCTTAGCCTTGTTTCCTGACTAGGGCACTGAATGCCGTCCCCCATATCCTCCTCATTTCCTTCCCCTAACTCGAGCATTTTGTGGGTACTTGTTTACCATAAGCTGAAGCACAACGCTACTTACGCATATCCGTTCAAGGCATGGTCGCCTTATTGACTTCATGATAACTTGAAAACTCGACCTATCGAGATGCATACATTGTTGATGTCATGCGCAGTGCTGAATGTGACACTGATCATAAGTTGGTGAGAAGAAAATTTAATCTACGAATCCGTAAGAAAGTTCGTCATAGTGGCGTTAAGGTGGCTAGCCGTATTGATGCCGCCAAGTTAAATTTGCTTGAAGTTCAAAAGACTACGATGGAAAATCGTGACAATGTTGCATTTGATGGCACACCTGTGAATTTCAAGACTTGGGTATATTCTGCTGATGCTGAAGTTCTTGGCTTCAAGAGGAATAAGAACAGGAACTGGTTTGACGGAAACAATGGTGTAAGTTAATCACTTGATGACGAATAAACAAGTTATTTATGAATCTTTACTGTGTGAAGATCATTTTGATCGTACAACTGATTTGCGACAATACAAAGAGGTCAAAGCCATATTGCAATGTGAATAAAAATGAAAAAAAAAACAATGGTGGATAAATATAACAGAGCAGATCCAAAAGAATTGAAGGAATTTTATGGACATCTGCGCCAAGTATTTGGTCCTCCTACTTCTTCAATACCTCCCCTGAATATTGCTGATGCTATACCTGGTGTTATTGAAGAGATCCGGACAGGTGCTCCTGTTCCACAGGATTGGATTGATGGTGTCTTGGTGATGGTGTTTAAGAAAACGGACAAACGAATATTTGTGACGACTACCGTGGGATCACGCTGTTGAAAGCTGCTGGGAAAGTTGTAGCAGACTTCTATTAAACAGGTTACTGGAGGATGTTTGTCCTCATGCTATTCCAGAGACACAAAGTGGCTTTAGGTCTGGCAGAGGGACTATGGATATGCTTTTTTCGGCCTGGCAAGTCCAGGAGAAATGTATTGAACGGTAAATGCCGGGATGCTCTCTGGTTGATTTTAGAGAAAGTATAGGGTGTCTTTAAACTTTTGTTAGAATATTCAAGGAACTGCACAGGACATTAAAGCTCGAGTCTCTGTTAACAGAAAATTGTCAGATGAAATCCCAGTTGACAATGGTGTTGAACAAGATGATATTCCTACCCCTACTACTCTTGACGCTGAAATCCACAGACGAATTCAGAAGGCCGCTGTAGCTTTTAGAAAGTTAAAGAATAGAGCGTGATCTGATCACAGACAGTACAAGGATCTGCGTCTACAAGACCTGTGTGCTAACCACACTGTTGTATTCACCAGAGACATGGACATTGCATCAAAGGCACATTAAATGTCTTGAAAGACTGCACTAAACAAAAAAAAAAATCAAGTGGCAAGAACAAGTACCCAAGACTGAGGTCTCTGTGAGAGCATGTAGCTCTAGTGTTCAGACCCTTGTAATCAGATCTCACATACGTTGTGTGGACTACATGCTTGGAATAAAAGATTGTAGGCTGCCTAAACAAATTTTTTATGGGGAGTTAGAAAATGGCAAGCATACTCATAAGTCTAGGAGGAAGTTCAGGGACTGTATAAAGGACATGCAGATTAACAGCGACACGTATGAAGAACTTACTCTGCGAGGGCCGACGTGGCGAAAGCTGGTACGCGAAAGTTGTGATACTTTAGAAAAAAGAAGCAGCCCCACAGCAATCTGAAGCGAGAGTTCGCAAGGATTTAATTGGCACTTGTGAATGAGTGCCTCTGTCAAAAACTGGCTACGTCAACCACCTTAAGTGGCACAAAATTCCTGTTCAGATCAACTCTGTAGCCATTATTCCGAATTCTTTCTTATTTATTTTCTTCTTGTCTTCCTTGCCTCTTTTCCTTTTCTTCCTTATCTCTTAACCTAATGTATACAATGATAGTAGTGAGGCGGGTATATACAAGAGGGCAACGTAAGTTGTACATTTTCTGACCACATGAAAAATGCTAGTTAAATTATAAGCATTTTTATAACGGAATACCCCCGATTAAATCTGAAGCTCTTTCAGCATAAACATATCTCTCAGTCAACGAAAAATCCGGATTTTTTTCATCATAAACGTCCATGCTAACTTCCAGCCAGATCGACTCTGTAGTGCTTGAGAAAAAAGTGATATTCTTTTTATTAATATTTATTAACTAAGTACTGCGCATTTAACGGATCCCAGGATACTTATTTCGCTACACCTATTATTATTACCTCTGGAAATGAGTCACACACACAGTGTAGTTTATTCTACTAAGCTCCACTAACCAAGTAAACACTACTGGAGTAAATATTGAAATTTTAATGTATACGTAATATGTCATTTCCTTCTTCTTCTTCTTCTTTTTCTCTTCTTTTTCTTCTTCTTCTTCTTCTTCATATTAATAGACGTCGAAATGTGAATGCAAATTTTTGTACTAGGCAAGAGATGTCGTAATTCTACTTAATTTCTTGTTGCATAGAGCCAACTATTGTTGGCCGAAAATGTCTATTAGCGATTAAGTCATAGACATTTCCGCTGTGAAATTCTAACAAGATCTCATACAAGATAAGACGCGCACAAAAAGTAACGTTCGAGACGCGTATTTATTTACAGACGCGGTCAAAAGGTCATGCGTACAACGAGTCCGTCCATGACTTGGAAGAGTACCTACACAAGCGTTGATAATCCCTTTTTAATATCTCAGCGCTAAATAAATCATTAAATAAACGTATAACACCATCACTATTCTTCTCATACGTCTTTCTTTACTTTCTCTTTCTCCTTATGTTCTTGTTTTTATTCCTTTTTTTCCATCGTCGTGTTTTTTCAACAACGGCTTCATCTTCTACTTTTTTTATTCTCGTCCTTTTTTTTCCCCACCTTTTCTCCCTTTTCTTCTTCATTTATTACCATGATCCTAATCAGTTCTTTCTTTTCGTCTTTTTTTTGTTTTTTTTTCTTTTCCTCGCCCCATATTATTATTCACCTCAAATTTTATCTTTTTCTTCTTTATTTTCTTCTTTTTCTTCTTCTCATTCTTATTCTTCTTTCGTCTTTCTCATTTTCAATGCCTTCTTCTCCTCTTTCTTCTTTTTTCTTCTTCCTTTTCCTTATCTATCTTTTTTTCTTTTTCCTTTTCTCCTGCCGTTATTCTATTCTTTTTCTTCTTTATCTTCGTCTTTTCTTTTCTACATTTTTTCTTCTTTGTTGTTTCCATTTTTTTTTTTTTTGCAACGTTTCCCTCATTCCATGGTAGTCTTTTTCTTTTCTTTTTTTCATCTTTTTTACCTTTTCTTTCTCATTTTATGTTTATTTTTATTTTCTTTTTTTTATCAGTCCCCCGTCTCGGCATATTTTAATGCATGCAACAAGTAAGACATTGTAGAAATGAATGCCGCGTATTAAAACTTGTAAAAAAAAATCACATTCTCAAAAATAATTTTAAAAAAACATTAAATTGCCAAATAAAAGGATTCAAAGCACGTCCCCAAAATATAAAGGGCGAAAAAATGTGCTGACTTTGACAAAATCGTAGAAAGGACAAAGGATGCTGTGTGGCCATCACTAAATATTTGGGTTATTTCTCTGCCTCTATTCGAAAGACAACAGTTACTCTTTATATAACTTTAAGGAAACACAAGATTCGCTTTCATCCGACTAACTCTTGTCTCTCTCTTTGTCTCTACATATTTATATATGTATACATATGCATACACACACATGTATACATAAAAAACGAAAGCAAAACAAATTAAACAAAAGAATAAATAATTAAAAACTAGAGTTTTATCGGTTTCTTCGGATCAAGCCAGGGCTTTACTTTCTTTTTTTTCTTTTTTTTTTTTTTTGATGACGACAGTTGATTCGAACGAAACAAGTAAAACATCCATCTTTGATATTTTACTCATTTGTTTAATTTTCTTTTCCGTTAGATTTAATTTCACATATCTTATCTTCACACACACACACACACACGCACACACACACACACACGCACACACACACGCACACACACACACACACACACACACACACACACATATATATATATATATATATATATATATATATATATATATATATATATATATATATATATATATATATATATATATGTATATTTTGGCAGCAAGTCATTATTCCACCACGTCCGATTGAACACGGCAGAGTTATTCTTTTTTTCCGATTTTTCTGGATATCTTTTCCATTCGCCGAGGGGGGTCTTTCTTTTATTTCAGCCGGCATATTGTATAAAATGGCGCCCTAATGTAGTTGTTCGGACATATTTTTCTCAAGAGATTTTTATCGGTGCATCCGATAATAATCAGGAGCGAGTGTTGTTGATATCGTTTTTGTGTATTTATGTTTTTTTTTTTATTGTTTACAAAGGTGAGTACAGAGTGGCTAAGGGCGAATTATTTTTATTTTTATTTCGATTTTCTTATTTTATATCAACAATCGCTCCTGATGATAATCGGATTTACCATTTGTCTGTGCATTCGAGATGCAGTCGTTTGCACAATTCTCAGTGTACTTCCATTCCCACTTGGTCGTGGCTGTTCTTGTATTCCTTTTCATCTCGTTTACTACATTCACTTACTATATGGTTTATCGTTTCGTCTCTTTGTCCGCAGAGTCTGCATTTGCTGTTTTCTAGCATTTTGTTAATCTTTGCTTTTATGTGGTTTTCGATGTGGTTGGTTCTTATCGAGTTATCCTGTGCTGCAGTTATAAGGCATTCAGCCTTTTGGTTAACGTGTCCTTTCTGCATCAGTGTGCAAGTGTTTTCGTTATTCTCATTTTTTGTCATCCTTACGAATCTTCCGTGTAGTTGTTTCTCTTTCTTTTTTTTCTTGTCTTATTCTATGTCTTTCTGTTTTCTGTTTTGTTGATTTTTTTTTTCGTGTCTTTCGTTGTCATGATTATCATTTCAATGTTTTGCATTATGTATTTGTTTAGTTCTTAAACCAGTCCCCTCCCGCCGTCTTTCCTTTTCACGTAGGGTCAGTCAACATTGTTCTTCGATTGTAGTGCATTGTGCATGGTCATGAGCTTCCTGGTCTTCTGATCGAGCTATCTCAGTTCTTCATTAGTCCATCCTATTAACGGTCCAGAATATCTTACTAGTGATACTGCCCACGTATTTATACCATTTATTAGGTTTCTGCTAGTTTCCAACAATTTTCTTCTTCTCCTGGAGGATTCATTTTCAATTCACTTGCTTTGATGACGTTTGCTTTCAGAACTCCTAGGTATTTATAGGTGTCTTATTCTCCTAGCGCCCTCATCCCACTTTAGTTGGGTAGTTCCATTCCGTCTTTCGTCTCCAGTTTTCCCTTTCTTATAACTAGTAGTGCGCACTTTTTTATTACGTTCCTACGATATAGTTTAGTTTCTAGACGGTCTTATTGTTCTTCTTAGGTATCCCATTCCAATTTTCTTTCCAAAATCTATTCATTTGATGTTGTCTGATATCGAAATTCTCAAATATCTCCCCTTGCTGAGTGACAACAAGTCTCCCCAGATTATTATTATCAATATTACATAGTAGTTTCTCATTTTGTATGTTTTAGTTTGATCTATTTTAACATCTGGTTATTTCCTTTAACTTTAAATATTTAAATCGTACTTTAATATTTTCACCGTTCTTAATCTGATTACAGAGCTGGAAATGGCATTTTATCGTTAATCTGTTTAAGTCGTTTATGGTGGCTTTTCGTTATGGGAAATCACTTTGACTTCTGTACATTTAAATAGTCTAATTCTCATTTCAAATCTTGATATTTATTTTTCATGTTCTTTCTTTTACGATCGAAAGGGCAAGCTATATCAATGATTATTTCAATTATTAACGTTACCTTAACCTTTTCTGCTTTACCTACTACTACTACTACTACTACTACTACTACTCTCATTTATTTTTCTTCTTCTTTAGCTACTACGACTACTAATACTGGCACTACTTTTTCTTCTTCTTCTTCGTCTTCTTCTTCGTCTTCTTCTACTAATACTACAACTACTACTAATACGTCACTGTTTTTTCTTTATTTTCTTCTTCTTTTTCTTTTTTCTTTTTATCTTCTTCTGATTCTTCTTTTTCTTCTTCTTCGTCTTCTACTACTACTACTACTGTCATTACTTTTCTTCTTTTTCTTCTTCTTCTTCTTCTTCTTCTTCTTCAGCGACTACGAATAATAATATTGGCACTACTTTTTTCTTTTCTCTTTCTTCTTCTTCTTCTTCTTCTTCTTCTTCTTCTACTACTACTACTACTACTACTACTACTAATACTATTACTACTACTACTAATACCGTCAGTATTTTTTCTTTATTTTCTTATTCATATTCTTCTTCTTCTCCTTTTTCTTCTACTACTACTACTACGACTACTACTACTCTAAATATTGACACTTTTTCCTTCTTCTTCTACTACTACTTCTTCTAATAATACTGTCACTTCTTTTCTCTTTTTTTACTTCCTGTACTACTACTACTACTTCTGCTACTACTACTACTACTACTACTACTACTGCTAATAATAATAATACTTTCACCCCTTCTTCTTCTTCTTCTTCTTATTATTATTATTGTTCTTTTTCTACTACTACTTCTTCTAATAATACTGTCACTTCTTTTCTCTTTTTTTACTTCCTGTACTACTACTACTACTTCTGCTACTACTACTACTACTACTACTACTGCTAATAATAATAATACTTTCACCCCTTCTTCTTCTTATTATTATTATTGTTCTTTTTCTACTACTACTTCTTCTAATAATACTGTCACTTCTTTTCTCTTTTTTTACTTCCTGTACTACTACTACTACTTCTGCTACTACTACTACTACTACTACTACTACTACTACTGCTAATAATAATAATACTTTCACCCCTTCTTCTTCTTCTTCTTCTTATTATTATTATTGTTCTTTTTCTACTACTACTTCTTCTAATAATACTGTCACTTCTTTTCTCTTTTTTTACTTCCTGTACTACTACTACTACTTCTGCTACTACTACTACTACTACTACTACTACTACTGCTAATAATAATAATACTTTCACCCCTTCTTCTTCTTCTTCTTCTTCTTATTATTATTGTTCTTTTTCTACTACTACTTCTTCTAATAATACTGTCACTTCTTTTCTCTTTTTTACTTCCTGTACTACTACTACTACTGCTGCTACTACTACTACTACTACTGCTACTACTGCTAATAATAATAATACTTTCACCCCTTCTTCTTCTTCTTATTATTATTATTGTTGTTCTTTTTCTACTAGTACTTCTACTAATACTAACAATGTCACTACATTTTTCTTTGTGTTCTTCTTTTTCTTCTTTAATTTCTTGTAATTTGTATTTACTCCCAAGAGTAGTCACATAGGCCATCATCAAATATTTCTCGTTGATAACAACTTATTCTCTGGAGTCTGTGTGACAACAAGCCTCTCCAGATTTCCAGTACTTTCCTTCTCTTTTGAGAAGTTTTGCAGATGAATTAGTCTTATCTGGAATTTGTGTAGCAATAAGCGTTTTGAATGTTACAGTTCTCTTTGCACATTCGCTCCTCGGCTTTTCTATCCTCCTTGACCCTCCGGACGTATTCGGTGAGGTGCCATTTTATTAGAACAATAACTAGTTATAGGTCCTTATCAGCTAGGTCCTTTATAATAAAACAAATTGGTAATGCATTTGCTGTTGAACAGTATAACAGATCATACACTGTTCCCGCAATTTCCGGCACTGACACTGTATACCCCCTCTTAAAATAAATATAGAATAAAGTAATTTTCAAAGCGAAACTGCTTCAGTCATTATCGGGACTGACTCCTTATATCTCCACTTAAATAGATATATGAAATAAAGTTATTTTAGGATCGCCAACTGCTTCAGCAATTTCCGTGACTGACTTCATGTATCCCTCTCTTAAAAATATATATGAAATAAAGTGATTTAAGATTATAAACTGCTTCCGGCATTTACAGAACTGACTCCGTATATCCTCTCTCTTAAATATACATGAAATAAAGTGGTTTTAAGATCGTAAGCTGCTTCAGCCATTTCTGTGACTGACTTTATATATGCCTCCTTTAAAATATATATGAAATAAAGTGGTTTTAGATCGTAAACTGATTCAGCCATTTCCAGGTATGGCTCCATGTATCCCCTCTAAAAACATCTTAGAAATTAAGGTATTTTTAGATTTTACACTGCCTCATTCATTTCCAAAACTGACTCCATACACTCCTCCATTAAAAATATATATGAAATTAAGTTGTTTTTAGATCGTATAGTGCTCTATCAATTCCCGGGGCAGACTCCATACTCCCTCCCTCTCTTTAAAATATGTATTTTCAGGTCGTAAACTGCTTCAGCCATTTTCGGTACTGACTTCATATACACCATCTCTTAAAAATATATCTGAAATAAAATGATTTTAAGATCGTAAACTTTTTTGGTAATTTCGAAACTGATTCCATATACACTAATCCTCTTAGTTAATGATTAGGCAATACCTAAATCAAGAAATTGGATTGAGTAACGGATACTTTATTTTAACTATTTCTAAACAAAAAATGTAGATAATGCATGGGAGGAAACTATTTGACTGTTTGGCTAAGATCAAATTGTATCTGTTCTTGTCATTCTAACGAACACATTCCCCTCCCCCAAAAGATTTACGTAATCTGTCACCACATTTTTTCTTACAATCACATGTGGAGTCACATATTAACTAAGCAAAGAAGGAGAAACTGATGTTGGGGAGAATACCTTGTGACAATAAAAACCTAAAGCGAAGAAAAGATTTGGTAATCCCTAGAGGCCCCCGGAGCACTTTTAAAAACAACATAATCATATTTCTTCCCCCCCCTCCATCACCACCGTGACGCCATTTTCTGTAAAATGACTCGGCAGTTTTTCCTAATGAATACATAAATACATTGTTTTCTTTTATATTATTTGTTTTGTTTTCTTTTTCATATTGATGCTATACTGTTGAAACACTTAATACTACTCAACAAATAAATATTTCAAAGTGCAGTTAGTGATTACTCAACACTTGCTTAACAATAGACTAATAAAGAAATTGGATTGCGAAACGGATACTTAATTATTACTGCTACTAAGCAAAAAGAAGATAATACATGGTAGGGAACTACTTCATATTACGGTTACTTAGTCTTTTGGCTACGGTCAAAGTGTAATAAGTTTTCTTAGCATTCCAGCGATCTCATCTCCCTCCGCCAAAAAGTACGGACGGCTATCACATTTGAATTAAAAATAAACAAAAAAGTGCGGTAATGCTTAAGACAATTGTCTTGTGACAATAAAACGGACATTACCCCCCACCCCAGCCTAAAAAAGAAGGTTTGGTAATCACTTCAGGCACCCAGAACCCTTTAAAAAGCAGCATAATCGTGCTTATTTCCCACCACAATCATCGACACTGTGATTTTAAACAAATGGAGTCACTTCTGGAAGATGATTCGGAAGTTGTTTTTTTTCTAAATTAATACATAAATACATTGGTTTCTTTTAAAATTATATATGATAGCATTAGAAGCTAGGAAAAAATTGACCCTCCTAACAAAACTTACCCAGTTGACCCTTTAGCTAGACATGCAAACACACATACATATATTCACACTAACAGATGTTTGGTCTTTACATTATAAATGATATATATATATATATATATATATATATATATATATATATATATATATATATATATATATATATATATATATATGAGCTGGGCTTTAACAGGATAAAACGAAACAAACAATTTCGTACTCAAATCTATAATAGAACCCAAATAAAGTACTATATCAACTATATATTTCAACTGATCCGGGAAGGATAGGCGAGAAGCAAAACCAGTATAGAGGGTGATGTTATGAGCATAAATGTTAATTTTCGTAATAATATTCTCTGGAAGGGCCTAAAAGAGAGCACTGAAAAACACCGGCATTGGCGAGGAAAAAAATGAAAATATTCCAACAAGGACTTCTTGTAAGCTTGGATCAGAAAGAAAAGACTTTACAATGTCAAAAGCATCACCATTAATACTATGATGTCGAAGTTTATGTAGAATACCAGCATGTCACACTCTGTCGAACGCCTTTGAAATAACCCAACCCTCGCCTGGATTATCAATAAACCGACATCTCCCTCCAGTTAAAAAGTTAATAGATCAGCTGTTCGACAAAAACCATGAAAGCCACTTTGAACATTATTAAAGACTTTCCAGACTTTCCAGAAAATGAAAACTTCTGCTGTTGAACAGACTCTCAAAAACTAATAACAAAGAAAACTAACAAGATGATTTTGTTCGGTCAGATATATCACCATAAATTTTAATCATATGGACAACAGAGGACTACTTCTAAGAAGAACTAAAACAGGACTGATACAACAGAGATTGAATAGTTTTAAGGGGATAATAGAAAGTTCAGGCACACAACGTAAGAGAACAACAGCAGGAATCAAATCATGACAGAAAGCTTTAGATTGTTAAAGACCAGCAAATATTCTAGCTCCTACCTTTGGAGTGATAATTACAGGATCAAAAGTCTGATCAGTTTTCGAAAAAAAAATCTGAAGAACGGCACCAGAATAATCGATTAGAGCAAAAAGACAAACGAAGAAGGTTTATCCTGAGATGAAATGACCTTAGAAGATACAACAAAAAATGACGACTAGCAAAAAAAGGAGGAATTGCCACCATTAATAACACTGTTAGATATTCTCAAAATATCACGAGAGTTTACATTTTGAGATGAGATATATTCACGAATCCTTTGAAAATAGCTAGAGTAAGCTTCTGTAATTGATCTCTTGCAAACATTACTAGCTCTTGTGTATAACAATTTCTTGGAGTTTCAGAACCATCCCGATGATGTAGTAATTACGATGGGTAATTACACAAGCACAAACAGATGTACACCAGTAAGGAGACTAAGGTTTGGTTTGAAACTGATGATGGGGCATGAAGATGTCAATTCCAAAAGTAGCTTTCCGGGATATATTAAACATATGAACCCATGGAACGCCACATAGTAAGCTGTGAAGCCCATCCCATTCAGCCCTCCTGTAGTTAAGCATCTTCCTATGGAAGGAACAATCAATTGAAAACTTTACAGAAAAATTAATCTCAATATGAACAACACCATGATCAGAAGAATCCAATGGAGAAAATAAAATAGAGCATGATTCAGGAACAGAAGTTAGAAAAAGTTCAAGTAAAGGTGATTGATAAATGTTATTATCAGAAAAAACGTGTAGGGAAGGTGACACTTTAGGACAACTCATATGGCGGAGAAAAGTTGACAGTTTGCACCAGCAAGACCTGTTTGATGAGAGTGGGAAGTCCAGTCAAATGCTGGACTGAAATCACCGAAAACAAAGATAGAGCTTGGCGGATGAAGTTGTAATGCTTTATCAATACGGTTGGATATAACATCAACAACAGTGCAATCACTTTCAGACGGAGAACGCTATAAAATACACAAATAGGAAATCCAGTGTAGCAAAGAGAACCTCAAGCAAATAAAACGACATCCATGAGATCCAAGACTGAGGACTCGTATAATGGGGAGAATCCTGCAAAGAAAAATAGCAAATGCGTAGAAGAGTCCAAACGGACCAGAAGCAATTAACTTTTAACATGCAGATCATTGCTCACAAATCATCTTGTGTGAGCATGTCAATGATCTCTAATAAAGACGCTTTTATCTCCTCAATTGCCACATAAAGACAGCCTCTAAGGTTTTCTTTGAGCTAAGGGAATAAACAAAAGTAACACGGAACAACACAGAGAACCGTCTTGATGCCCCTGTTGGTTAAGTTGCCTGATCTTCAATGAGCACTCTTGGGACAAACCTCTGCGCCTTCAGTTCCTCGCAAATAACTGTGTATATATTTCCTATACTGACATTAAACTGTGCACTTATTGTCTCTATAGACACACGACGGTCCTTATTCATGAAATTCTTTATTTGGCTAATCAATACTAGTCTTCTGATTACCTTACTCCTCCAACACCTCCCATAATTCCTTCCAGACTTCCTGCCTTCCATGATTCTCTTATGCAACTCTCTTCACCTTTTGTTTTCTTGGAAATAGCGCCTTGCACGCGAGGAGATAGGCATAAACAACGGCTAAAGAGAATCCAAGATAGGCGACCAGATATTGGTTCCCTTTATGTTGGATTTGAAACAGACAGTACTGATGTTTTTCTGATCTTTTGTAACACAAATATAAATTAATATCGTATTTTTTTTAGATATTTTCTTAATAAACAAGCACTTTGTTGGGATGTACTGTTACGCACGTTGCACAAGTATCACACGTTAACTTTCTGAAGACGTTACTCTTCATAGTGCATGTATAACATATAACGTATGTGCGCGCGTGAGAAAATGTTAACAGTAGCAACCGTTAATGCACGTATGCAAATTAGCAAGTGTGCGCGAGCTTGCGTCACGAGAAAAAAAGGTAAATAAACGACAACACGTGGCCGAGCAAAAAAAGAAAAAGAGAGAAAAGCAAATTGTGGGCTTCTGTGCAAGATGGACGTGTGAAAGTCGAAGGTGAGAAAGCGCTGGCTGATGACGGCGTAGTATGGTGGCGACAGAGACTTACAAAAACACACAAATGTGCGCGGAAAGACTTGGGAAAAATAATGAAATGCGTTGTTTTGGAAGAACCACAAATAAATGCATTGCATTTGCAATTTAAAAAAAATGCCGAATCTGATTTTTATTCTTTTCCTTTTTTCTTTTGTTTGTTTATTTCTACAATATTGCAAATGGAGGGTTGTCACATGTGGGATACTTTATTTTGCGCTTCGCATACTATTGAGATGCATGGAAGCCAAATTAGGGTACCGCGATTGGGCCATCTTGGAAAGCTATTATTACTGTGTAAACCCTTTAACAAAACGATGATAATATTAGCATTATTGTGTTTTCATTGGCCCCTTGTATGAAGAGGCCCTGAAATTTGCCCAGAACCATCACATGAAATTGAAGCGCCCTCTGGCCCCATCTAATCTCCCGGTGACATTTATATGAAGCGCGGCAGACGCTGACACGCACGGCCCTAAATGGCAAAGAGTCACCGGAAGCAAACAGCACGCCCCTTCCTTTCCTTGCCTAGGCAGTTAGTGTCTTCTTCTATGACAGATTATGAGATCGGACGTGTGGCTGTCTACACGCCGACTTCGCTTAAGTAGAATAAAATACATAACTGTCTAAACAAACAAAAGATTATTAAAAATAGGAAAATCGATCGTAAAATAAGGTTGCTGTCGTTGTTGTAATCATTATTACATCTTCGTGCTTATTATTATTATTATTATTATTATTATTATTATTATTATTATTATTAGTATTAGTATTAGTAGTAGTAGTAGTAGTAGTAGTAGTATTGCTGCTGTTGTTTTCATTATTATTATTATTAGTAGTAGTATTGTTGTTGTTTCCATTATTATCATTATCATTATTATAAGTAGTAGTAGTGGTAGTAGTAGTATTGCTGTTGTTGTTTTCATTATTATTATTATCATTATTATTATCATTATTATTATTATCATTATTATTATCATTATTATTATTATCATTATTATTATTATCATTATTATTATTGCTACTGCTGCTGTTTCTGCTGTTGTTTTTGTTATTTCAAATATTTGCAAAATTGGGAAATATTGTCTGATTAAGCAATCTATGGTGGCTTTTCGTAGTCGTCTCAAGTGCTCAAATTCCAATGGGAATAACCATGACTTCTTTTACATTTCTGTAGTCTAGCTAATTTCAATTTCAGATTTTCAGATTTATTTTTTTTTTGTATACTTTCTCCCCCCCCCCTCTGACTATGTAAATGATTGGGGAAGTTATCTTGCTTTTGTAGTAAGCACTGTTATATCTTCATGTTTTCTTCTTCTTCTTCTTCCTCTTCTTCTTCTTCTTCTTCTTATTATTATTATTATTATTTATTTATTTATTATTCCATTAACTTCACAGTGTTGTGATGTTTTACACCGTTTTTTTTCCTCAAGTGCGGGCTCTTACATTACAGCTAGCAAGAATGGAAAGTACCTGCCGTAGGACATTTGCTGAGCCAAGCAGCCCTGACTTCTGGTGTACAGTGATGTTGTATCTAATTCCTATAGAGTTTAGCTGTTTCATAAGATCATCCTAAATTGAGCCAAGCACCCATATGATTAGTGGCACGATAAAAGCTTTCTTATTCCACAATCTAACAATCCCCACCCCCAGTTTCTGATAGTTCCGTAGTTTCTCATTCTTCTTGTCTGTTAAGTTGATGTCATTTGGGCAAGCGACATTATAAATTTGGCATTCATTAGTCGTTTTGTTCACGACTATAATATGATATATGATATTGAGCAAGCACAGACCTATCAAAATTCATCACTACTAGGAGTAGTCACAGTAGCTATCATCAAAGATTTGTCTTTTGTAGTGTTCTATGGAATCTGAGTGACAACAAGTTTCCCCAGATTACCATTACTCTCCACCCCTTTCGATAACCTTTGCAGATTATTTTTGCATTAGCGCAATATACGCTTATCATTGATCTCTCGTTCTCAACGAACATCGCTCCTTACTAGAATTTGGGTGGCAATCCTCTTAACACCCATGCAGCGGAGATGTGGCTAGTGTTTTCTTTCCTTTCGATCCTCCTTGAAAATTCTCATTTATTTGATGTGGTGTTAGTTTATAGTGACATACACAGACAAAAAGGGGCGCAAGGTAGTGGTGCAGGGGGATTAACTTACAATTACATCGTTTCAGTTTTCATTAATACATTCCTTTGTCTTTTACATCTATAAGTTCGGCTTGTGCTTGTAGCTCACGTGCATTCAAGGAGTTCCCTCCCTTACTATTTCAGCCGTTTTCATTATTGCTATCGTTGTATTTTCTCAGCCATCCCTCTGATTCTAACCTTTTTCATTCTTTTTTCGAAGATTTTCGGTATGGTTCCTAGTGCTCCTACTATTACTGGTGTTATTATGATATGATTATACTATTATGATATCCCGTTTTCCTGGTAGGATGGATTTATCAGTTTTTATATCCATAGGATTTTCTGACTTTCATTTTCAAGTATTGTTGCCGATTTGTGCTTGCACGATTTGTCTAGATGTTCAACATGCAGTTGACCTCATAATTGCCAGTGTGCTGCCTCCCCCATTTGATCGTGTCTGTTTCTATATTCTTCTTAAGCTAGTTTGCTGCATTCGGTTTATTTGTGGTTCATTGTTTCTGTCTCTTTGTCTACAGTGTCAGCATTTGCAGTTTTATTGTGTCTTCTCGACTCTTGCTTTTATGTGGTAGGTTCTAATCGCGTCATCTAGTGCGACTATTATTAGAGAGTCGGTTTCCGTTTATGTTTCCTTTTCGCAGCTGTTTTCATTAGTCTCATCTTTTGCAATCCTTATGAATCATCCGTGTAGCTATTCATCTTCCCATATCTTTTTATTTTATTGTGTTTTTCTCTTTTTGAACAACTTGTGCTGTTATCTGGAGTCAGAGTGACAACAAGTCTCCCCAGATTTCCATTATTATCCACCTCTTTCGATAATCTTTGCAAAAGAATTTGCCTTATGACAACAGCCATTCACCAGTGATTTCTCGTTGGAAGCGATCATTGGTCTTTACTGGTATTTGAGTGGCAAAAGCCTTCCTAAAGATCCAAGTTCTCTTTGCACTCATCCAGTAGAGATCGGCTAAGTGCTTTCCCTCCTTGCTCTTTCCATCCTCCTTGACGCACCTCATTTATTTGGTTCAGTGTCAGTTTATTGTGACATACACACACGAAAATGGGGGGGGGCGGTAACCAGAACACAGGAGCGCATGGGGGTACCTTACAATTGACCGTCACAGTTTTCATGATTACATTTGATGTTTTTCTGTGTTTTACATCTGTAGCCGCTTCTGTCTGTCCAGTTTGTGTCTGTAGCTCATGTGTGGTGTTAGTCTCCGCATACTAGGATTTCCCTTAACATTTCTGGAGTTTTCGTTATTGTTATCTGTTGTATCTTTTCGGCCATCCCTATGATTCCTATTGCTCCCATTTTTTCAAAGTTTTTCGGTATCGTTGCTAGTGCTCCTACTATTAGTGGTGTTATTTTGATTTTCTTCATTTTCCAGATCGCGTCGTGCTCTCTGGCCAGTTCTGTGTATTTGCTCCGCTTCTCAGTCTCCTTGATTTTCACATTGTGGCTGCTGGAACGGCAAAATCTACAATCTAGCAGGACTTTTTCTACTTGTTATCTATTATGGCATCTGGTCTTCTTGCTTGGATGGGTTCATCCGTTTGTATATCCATGTCCCATAAGATCTTGTTACTTTCATTTTCTAGTACTGCTGCCGTTTTGTGCTTGTACGATGTGTGTGTGTTCAAAATCCAGTATTCTTCATAATTGCCAATGTACTGCCTTCTCCATTTGATCGTGTCTATTTTTATATTTCTTTTTAGGCCACTTTGCTGAATTCACTTATTATTTCGTCTCTTTCTCCGCAGAAGCTGCATTTGCTGGTTTCTTGTAATCGTATATCGTAGCACTCTCCCTTGACTAGAGAGTAACAACTCGTCAGGAATTCATATGCTTTCAACACTGTATTAATTACTTATATTTCCTCTGTCGTTCTTTATCTTCGATGATACAAATGCAGAACACTCCCTACATACTAACGCCTAAGTGCATGTGTTTGGTGGCTCCTCGAGTTACACAAATGCAACTCATAGTTTCTCTATAGCTCATTCTCTTACACTAATACTCATGCTCCCGACCCACCTCCCAAATCGTGAAAATCAGCAAGCCTCTTGACTTATTTTTAATTACTGTACTCGAGGCATGTGTGGTTAATGCCTATAGTCATCCTTAAATCTCAACCCCAAGGCGAGGAGCCGTTGTTCAAAAGGACAAGGTATTACAAAAACATTGATTGGGAAGCCATCAGAGAACACACCAGAGAGGGCTTAATATTTCTTCTTTTTCTGCTCAAATGTGTGCCAATGAGGCAACCGAGTGGTGCTAGGCAGGTAGTGAAGCACATGTTTCCATACATAAATACTTTAGCAAGCCACGCTCTCCCCGATGGTTCACTTCAAATAGTACAGCTGGAATTGCATTCCGCCCGTTCGTACGTCATAAGTCAAGTTCAAATAGGCAAAAGTGTGTATTTGATAGCAATCATCGTAAAAATGAAATGATCACTGCCAAATGTAGGCATGACGAAATAACCAGAAAACTTTTAGGATCGCAGAAGATAGATGATTTTTGGAAAATGTATAATAGTGTATTAAATAAAGGACAATCAGTAATTCCTTCACTAACAACCAGGAAGGCGCTTACACGTTACCGAAAAGGCTGAACTGCTTGCCCCATTTGCCTCCAACTCTACCTTAAACACAACAAGCAACCCCCTCTCAAATTTCCCCATGTGGATTGAAGCCACACTTGACAAGTTGACAATCCTCCTTTCTTCCGTCCGCGATATCATAAAAAACTTGGACACATCCGAGGCGTGTGGTCCTAATGTCATTCTTGCTACTCTAGTAAAGAAATGCTCAGCTGAGCTAGCTTCCATACTTTTCAAACTCTACAACAAATTTTTTGCTAGATTTTGCTGCTGTAATTGCTGAAAATAGTTGTACAAGTATATAAGGATTTTGGTGAAGGAGCTGTCCCTCTTAATTACCAACCTATTGATACTCCTCTTCTATAATTTTTTCAGTCATTAATCAAACACATCGTAAAAGCTAATCTTCTCTCTGGCCAATAATACCGTTCTCATGCAGGCATTTTAGCGGCCATCTCTAACAGCATATACCATGCATTTAATAAGACAAATGGAGCTATTAGGGTAGCAGCCGTTGATATATCTAAAGCTTTTGACAAGGTCTGCCATGAGCAGCTTCTAATAGAAATTAAATTATATGATATTCCTAGACGAATACTAAATATAGTTAGATACTTCTTAGATGAGGAAAATCCAGGTTATCCTTGATGGGCGTACATTCACACAGCAGTATATTAATGCAGGAGTGCCTCAGTGATCGATTCTTGGATCTCTATTATTCCTAATATTCATTAACAACCTCCCAGATAACATCGTCTCTGAGATGATCCATGCCATGAGGGAGAAACGGATGTACATAGAATTTTCAGAATGATAATAAAATTTTAAAAGTCGACCTCCAGTCTGTAGTGGAATGAGGCTGTAAATGAATGGTAACAATTAATGCTACTATGACTAAGCTTCTATCCTTTGATAATTACAAAAAAAAAACTTTCTCAACAACCTATAGCCAAAATTAATAATACCATACATGATAGCTCTTTATTCAAACCTCTCGACTTTACATACGTAGGCAACATGAACTGAAACAAATACATTGAACACATTGCGAAGATTATTGCAAAAAAGGCGACTTCCCTCTATCATGCTAGAAAATTATTCACAACTGAGTATCCTGTGCATCTACAAAACCACCATTCGCACATAAATGAAGAATTCTTGACATATACGGGCTGATGCGTTTACCAGTCATGGACAGGATTCAAAGAAGAGTTTTCAATTTAATAGATTCTGCACTGTCAACTCAGCTCCAATCTCTGTCCCATCGCCACATTGTTGCATCTCTTGTGTCTGTTTAGTAAGTGTTTTAATTGAATGTACTTTGATGAACTCATCGCACTCGACCCCCCTTTGACGTACATAACCAGACAAACTTGTTTAGCAAATCCTTTCTAGAGCAATAGCTCTCGACATATCAAATTTTTCGTTGAGTTTGACATAAATGTCTACTTCACAAGATTTCCAGCTAGGGAATATCTGGAAATATCTTCCTAACCTGATATATTTTTGTTTATGCAAGTAGTCGCTGATCGATAGAATTTCGAAGCTCAAATTATCAACGCTGGTATTCCTCAATGATCCACCCCGGGTCCAACTCTCTTTCTTACCTTCATCAATTTCCCCATAATCACATTTTTGAGTTAATGCGAAATATACGTAGATGTCATTACTATCTAAAGAACACCTGACCATGACCAATTGGTGTGAGGGGACAAAAATAGTTCATTGTAACTCGCTCTACTACACCAACCAAATAAACAAATCAATAAATAAATTAATAAGTTGGATACGATGTATGCAGTATCAACTAGCCTCCTCACACGTCAATTTGAAAAATAAATTAAGATTTATTGCATTCAGTTAGTTACAAGATACCAACCAGTGTTAAATACAGGCACAACAACAAATTTTATACCTAAGCACTATAACCTGTTTAAACAGGATAAAAAATTACGAAATTAAAAGAAAATAACCCGAATATATATATATATATATATATATATATATATATATATATATATATATATATATATATATGGGGGGTGGATGTGCGTGTGTTTGTGTGTGCATATAAATATACATATATATATATATATATATATATATATATATAGAATTAAAAAAGAATTATTCATCCATACCTAGAAGCACTAGTGTTAATGCTTACGCAATCATCAGTATAAGGTAACAATTACTACCGATTAACCATCTACCATAAAACAATTGTAACGCGAAGGTGGGGAAAAATTCCTGCCGATCAGAAAATTCGAACCAAATCACAACGCGCTTTTAGCTTAATTTTCTCTCTCTCTCCCTCTAGTTCTCTCTCTCTCTCTCTATTCTCTCTCTCTCTGTCTCTCTCTGTCTCTCTCTCTCTCTATATATATATATATACATATATATACTAGCGAGGGGAACACGGCGTTGCCCGGGTGTTTTTCGGTGTGTGTGGTTGGTTGGGCGGCGGTAGGGGTGTTAATGAAAACCTAAGAATAAGCGAAGTAAAAAAAAAACAACAGAAAAACGAACGGTAAAAACCCTGCTTAGCGAGGGGGGGGGGTAACCGGCGTTGCCCGAGTGTTTGGAGGTGTGTTTGGTTGGGCAGGGGTGGGGGTGTTAATGAAAACCTAAGAATAAGCGAAGTAAAAAAAGAAAACAGAAAAACGAACATTAAAACTAAAGTTTGTAGGTGCGTGTGGTTATTAATGAAAACCTAAGAATAATCGAAGTAAAAAAAAAGAGAACATAAAAATGAACGTTAAAACTTAAGCGGGGGGTACCCGAGGGGGTAATCAAAACATCGAAAAAAAAGCTACAAAAATAACTAACGTAAGGCAAACGAACGATGTTAATATAAAAATCGAAAAAACAAAAAAGAAAACAGAAAAACGAACGTTAAAACTAAAAACAAAAAAAAACACGTGAAAAATGGCTTAAATAACCCTGTTTCGATATTAAAATTTAAAAAAATTGGTAGGTACCTGGGTGTTTTTGGGTGTGTGTGGTCGGTCGGACGTTTTACTGAAAACCTAAGAATAAGGGAAGTAAAAAAAAAAACCAGAAAAACGAACGTTACGTGGAAATTTGCTTAAATAACACTGGTTCAATATTTAAATTTTAAAAAATCGAAAAAAAAAAGAAGACATCTCACACCACGATTAGAACCCAAAACGTTTAAATAATGACACAACTCTCTAACCAACTGAGCTAACAAGACGTACATAAAATTTAATCAGTTCTTCAAGTATTTAAACTAAATCAGGTCATGACGTCATCTGACACATGCTTAGAACCGATCTTGTCACGAGAAGACGGTTTTTGTTGACCCTCCCTGTAGAAAATTGTTGATCTTACGGTGAAAAATTAAAGTTTTGGGCGAATTTTTGATATTTCTCGGGCGAAGGAGGGGGCTTTAATATGATACCGAGTTTGTCAATTTTTGTTCTATCCGTCGGAAGTTTTTAGCGGACACAAAAGCACACATACATACATACAAACATACATACGGACATTTTCATTTATATATATATATATATATATATATATATATATATATATATATTAGTGGCGAAGGAAACAAACGAAACTGCAGAACTGAAACTGGCCTGCTAGGACACTATATATACAAATGTAAGCAAATTTAGACATATTTTATTGGTTTGAAAATAAAAGTTTTTTTTACCCAATTATCATAAAATTTTAATCATAGAATAGTGTCATAATTTTCAAAAATTCTGCAAATTTTTATGTAGTTTCATCCCTTGAATAAAAATTTGAGCATTTTAATATTCAATTTTGCTACAAGAATATATATATACATATATATATATATATATATATATATATATATATATATATATATATATAGAGAGAGAGAGAGAGAGAGAGAGAAAGAGAGAGATAGACTGATAGATAGATAGGTAGATAGATAGATAGAAAAATAGATAGATAGATAGATAGATATACCACTGTTTTGATAATTTTATGAGTTCCACATCTCAGTGACTATTGATCAGAATTTAACAAATTGAAGGCTCGTAGGAAAGGTAATTATTTGAATAGTGTAATATGCGGTATATATATATATGTGTGTTTGCGTGTGTTGTGTGTGTGTGGGTGTGTGTGTATGTGGTACATGTGTCCATCTGTTATGGTGAGTAATCACTATGTGTGTGATCTGTGTTAATTTATGTAGCCTGCATATATGTGTGTAGTGTGAGTGCATGTATATTACTATATGTGTACGGTGTGTACCTGCATGTGTGTGTACGGTATGTATGTCTGTGTGGTGTGTGAATATCTGTGAGTGTGCAATCATGCATTGTGTGTACTTATCTTTATGTGACGTGAAGTGTATGTGTCTATGTGCGATATGTACCTCTGTTGTGTGAAGCTTTTTGTGTGTCTGGTGTATGTGCGTATATAACGTATATATATATATATATATATATATATATATATATATATATATATATATATATATATATCCTTGCGGTATATGTAGTATGTGTACGTCTCTATGTGTGGTGTTGATCTCTGAATGCGGTGTGTGTCAATCTGTGTGTAGTATGTATTAATCTGTGCATGCGCCTAAAATGATTTTAGTGAGTGTATACTAAATATATGTTTACACGTTAAAAAAAAAACGAGAGACACGTTTTACGCAGTGAAATGAAAAGGCTAAAAACATGTGAGAAATTAATATAAGCCAGGATAGTGCAAGCACACTCCTGCCCCAAAACAAATTTCCGCTTTCAAAACAGGTTTGCGTCTGTAGCTGTTATCTTATAAAAGAGAGCCAACCAGTAATTAAAGTAATAAAAAGCAAAAACAGGTAGATGCAGGTGATATCAAATAATACAACGGCAGTAATTATAATTGTAATCTATTGCATTCAGAACAGATGATTATATATGAAGTCAATCGATAGATGGATAAATAGATAGATGGAGATGCATAAGTCTATATATCTATATATATCTATATATCTATATATATATATATATATATATATATATATATATATATATATATATATATATATATATATATATATATATATCTGATGTAACTTTTCCAAACCAATGATGTATTTATATCACACTCATTGTTTAAGGTTTAAGAGTGTTATTCGTCTTACACGTGTTTCGCTTAATGGTGAAAAATCGCCAGACAACAGCAGAGACAGATTTATGTTCCCCGACAAAAAACAAAAACAAAAAAAGAAACAAACTGAGATTAAGATTTTTTTTCTTTCCCAGGATTAAACTAGATAAAATGAAAACAACACCTGGCATGGGCATGTGTCAGAAGCAGAGATCCATCATTAAATCCCTAAAATGTGCGTTAGAATGATAATGTCTATGTAGAGAAACAAATTCTGGGGTGCAAAAGGTTGCTTGTTTTAATGGTACTACTCTCGCTGTTGTAATTCCTGAACTTTTTTAGTTTAAAAAATAGTTGTTTTTTTTTCTTCTTTTAGTAACGACCTCGTGCGTCAAAGCATGCTCCGCATACCCAGGCACAGCCGCCTTTCATCGCTGGCAAAAATGTATTTTAAATGGTAGTTACTATGTAGTAAAATAAAAGTAAATTCTGAAACACAAAGGTTCGGTTGTTTTAATGATACTGTTTCCCGTCTACGTAGTTCTTCAACTTCTTCAGTTAAAAATGCGAGATTGTACTCCTTACAAGGTAGTACAAGTATGAATTTTTCCGATTGGTGTAGATAATGTCTAATTAAGATATTTGAAATTGTAAACTAAAAAAGACCCTCAAAACATATTAAAAGCAAAAACTAAAAAATGATAATAAAATACAAAACTATACGAACAGCTAAAATAATATATTTTAATAGAATTGATAATTTAGCAGATAAGGGCAACTTTTAAATCGTTATAATCAAAGAAAAGTTGCTTGTATGCGTATTTTTATAGAATTGATAATTTAGCAGATGAGGATTTAATATAGATTTTGTATGAAATAGTCTAAGTTTTAAATTCTTTTAGTATATAGAAATAAATAAAAGACTTTAATACAAAAAATAGATTTTATGTTTATGTATATTATATGCATATTAAGAAACGTACATATAATTTTTAAAGATTCTATACATATTTGCGTCTGCGTATTTTTATACACTATGTTATGAGTGTTTGTATCTGTGTGTGTATTTTTATCTATGTGCTTGCGTGTATTTGTATCTGTGTGTGTACTTTTATATATGTGCTTGCGTGTATTTGTATCTGTGCGTGTATTTTTATATATGTGCTTGCGTGTATTTGTATTCGTGTGCACTTTTATATGAATGAATTGGCTTGTGTATATATAAGTGTTTGGGTGTGTGTGTATATGCGTTTGCAGCTTTAATTTTAATAAACAAAATGAAGAGACTGATGCGGGAAAAAATCGAATTGACATTTTTCTATCTTTTTCTATTTCTTTATATTATTTTTCTCGTAATAAAATTGAAAAAACATGGCGCGTATTTTCTAGCTGTTTGATTTATTAATATGGCAGGAGTAGTGGATGCATGTGTACGTTTGGAAAATATATTAGGACGAGAGAAAGGTAAAGCTATGAAAACCACTTATAATAACGTTTTATTTTAATTTTAATAAACGTAGAATTATCCGCAAATGTATATATATGTGTGTGTCTGTGTGTGTCTGTGTGTACAAAGAGAGAGAGAGAGAGAGAGAGAGTGAGGGAGAGAGAGAGAAATTCTAGTTTCATTTAAAAGGATCAATTTTCAAATAAAATTTAAAATTTATTGCTTGAATCAAAGAATACAAGGTATAAATTAATTGAATATTTATCATTTAAAACGAAATTTGAACATATAAAAGTAAATCTTTATTTATTCTACCTAGTATATTAAGCAATTTTATTTGGCTGGGATTGTCTTATATGAATATTTAATCCTAGTATTTTATTAAACTAGAAATCACTAGATTCACAAACTTGTTATCTGATTCATTTACATACCTCAAGGTATATATATATATATATATATATATATATATATATATAGCAAAAATGGTAATTAGTAGAAACCTGAAGAGAGTGCTCAATATTACTGTAGAGCAAATATATATATATATATATATATATATATATATATATAAAACAAATATATATATTTGTTACCGTTTTATCTGCTTAGTTACACATTTTTTGATTACCGAATCGTATCAACGAAGTTGTTGAATCGTTGATACGATTCAGTAATCGAAAAATGTGTAACTAAATAAGACGTGTGTAAGCAGATAAAACGGTAATAAAAGTAATATATATATATATATATATATATATATATATGTATATATATATATATTTGCGTGTGTGGGTTTACGTGAGAACATAACAAGCAAATTCTAGAGAATATGCATTGCTAAATATATATATGTATGTGTGCATGTATGTATATATATATATGTATATATATATACATATATATATATATATATATATATATATATATATATATATATATATATATATATAAAGAAATGGCAGAAACACTAGAGGATGACCTACAATCTGTAGTGGGATGGGGACAAGAAATGGATGGTCACATTCAATGCCGACAAGACTAAACTAGTTTCATTCAATAATTACAAGAAACCTTCTCTACCACCTATAGCAATGTCCAACGACTCTTTATCTGAGAGTACATCTTTCAAACCCCTTGGCCTAACGTTCACAGGAAACAGTAGTTGGAACAATTACATCGAGGGCATTGCCAGGGCATCTACAAGCAAGGTGGGCTATCTCTACCGTGCTAGAAAACTACTAACACCCGAAAGTATCCTGTACCTCTATAAGGCCACCATTCTCCCATGTATGGAGTATTGCTGTCATATTTGGGTTGGTGCATCTGCTACTAGTCTCTCGCTCCTTGACAAGGTTCAAAAGAGAGTCGCAAATCTGATAGGCCCTCAACTGTCATGTAAGCTTCAGCCTCTATCCCATCGATGAAACGTTGCATCCCTCTGCCTGTTCTACAAGTATTTTAATGGTTAATTCTCTGACGAACTACAAGCACTTGTGCCCCCACGACGTGAACACCCTCGACAAACCCGACAGGCTGCTAAATCACACCCCCACACTGTAGAGATCCCTAGATGTAAAAGATCTTTCTACTCCAGTAGTTTCTTCCACAGAACCGCTAGACTTTAGAATTCCATTCCAGGTCCCTGCTTCCTCAACTGTTCTGACGTGCAGAAGTTCAAGTGTAACGTGAACCGACATCTTGATGCCCAAATCCCTACATAGTACCCTAGTAGTTGTTGCCCCTGATAGTAGCCCCTTACACCAAAGTGGCAATGTGCCTTGTTTGGGGTGAAAATGTAATAAAACAATTATATATATATATATATATATATATATATATATATATATATATATATACACACACACTAAAATACCCGTGACGCGTTGGGTCAGTATATTTTATAGTTTGCTATGGAATAGTACGTATATGGAAGTAATGTATGGATATGACTCTCCAGACGGAAAGAAGATATTTTTTAAAACTGCATAAATAGATCAAAAATATATTAATCACCTGGCAAACTCACAGAGGAGACAACGAAGTCAATAAAAAAAACCCTAAGCAAAATTCATTCCAATGCAGCAAAACTGAAGCTGGCTTACCAAAACACTAAACACAAAAATGCAAGGAAATTTGAGCATAATTATTCGTTTTAAAATACAGGTTCTTTTTTTTTGCCGATTCTCATGAAATTTTAAAATTAGAATAATATTATAAAAGAACTTGCAACATGTTATGTAGTTTAGTCGCATAGAACCAAAGATATGAGCATTTCCGTGTTAGATTTGGCTACCGATATATGTATATACCACATTGATAAGAATCTTACAAATGAGGTAACGTTGATATGGTAATGACCTGAATTGGGTAGTGGGCTATGTGACATTTGCCCTTAACTTCGTACATTAAGGCGATCATCTGTCATCCAGAGCCTATTCTTGGCACCTTTTTACAGCCATAAAATGTTTCAATCATAGTCATTTGTTTTGCTAGTTTTGCATATGAATTACAAAATATCTGATACATAACCAAACCTCTGGCCTTGGTGAAGGGGAAACTAAAACTTGCAGCTATGGTTTCAAATGATCTGAAATAAAAGCAATGGGAAACTCGATTCACAATATTTCTCATATGTTAAATCTCCCGTCTTTACTTTTTATACATAAAGTAAATTTCACAGTGTATAAAGATTATTTGATACTGGACATATTCATAATCGTACCATATTTCCAAAAGAGGGGAGACATAACATATGAGAAATATCTGGAATCAAGATTCCCCGTGCTGTTATTTCAGATCATTTGAAACTATAATATATATATATATATATATATATATATATATATATATATATATTCGTTACATAAAAGAAATATGTATGCGAAAGTATACACAAATAAAAAATATAGGCAGATAAAGTATTCTAAGTTGTTTCACTTTCTAAAAGAGAAACAAATCTGGATTTTCTTGATAAATGTTCTGTTATGAATTGAAATATCAAATATAATTTCAATAAATAAATGTGTTTATTTATTGCATGAGATTTTGCATGTTAAATTTTATAATCTTTAATTCCGTATTAACAGTGCTTACCATAAACAGTGGACTTTCTATTACTATATATATATATATATATATATATATATATATATACATATATATATATATATATATATATATATATAAAAGGAAGTTCACTGTCTATATAGTCTTGGAAGTTTTTTAACTTTTAAACCTATATAAAAAAAAACTTATTAAATTTTTATAATTTTTTATCACTCGTTAGAAAACTATTTAGTCAATCAGTCATTTAATAACCTGCAATCAATGCATCAACTTGTTCTCTCGAATTTACTATAGTAATTATTGTAATTTAAGGGATTATCAGTTGTTTACCATGAAACACTGTTTATATATATATATATATATATATATATATATATATATCCATACAACTCACACATGAAATACATATTAATACAAACACACACACAGATATATATAGCAAATCGATCTTCATAAACAGGGTCTATTGTCTGATTTCCATAAACCAGACATTTATTTTCGTTACGTTGCTTAGCAAATCGGTCTTCAAGAAGGGGTCTATTGTCTGTTTTGCATAAACCAGACATTTATTTTCGTTACGCTGATGACACTTTTTGCTTATTTGTCGACGAGACTAATGTGGATGCTTTTTTGTGCCCCTTAATAACGTTCATCCAGCCCTTAAGTTTACGGTAGACAAGGAAACGAATTCTACTCTTCCGTTTTTGAATGTTTTTGTGTCCAAGACATTCTCGTGTTTTCTTATTTCTGTTTATCGTAAACCAACTTTTACGGGTCTCTATACGCGTTGGGACTCTTTTTGCCCTACAAACCAAAAATACAATTTAATTAAGACTTTAGCACCTAGGGCCTTGATGATTTGTTCTAAAGTTACTCTGGATGACGAGCTTAAATTTATTACTAAGACCATTGTAACAATGGTTACTCCTTATATATTGTTGAAACTACTATCAATAAGAAAGTTTTCAATTTTTATAAACCTAAAGAAATTATAGTTAATAGATGTCCTGTTTATCTACGTCTACCTTTGCTAGATAATATCAGTGACCGAGTTGCTAAGAAGATTTCTTTGTGCAATTACATCGAATCCACGTGTTTTTTCCCCAACTAGGCCTATGTTGCCGTCCATTTGCAAAGATGTTCTGCCCCTAACCATAATAATTCTATTATTTATTTATTTAAATGTAGTTGCAGTGCGCACTATGTTGGACGAACATCGCAAAGATTAGATTTCCGTTTGAAACAACATGTACCATCAAAGATTCGTTAAGCGAATTTTTCGCCCCCGGATGTTCTGAATAACACGTATGGTTCTACGATTTGAGACTACCTTATAAATAACCATGCGTGTGCCACGAATTTCCATGCTGACATGTTTACGATCTTCAGTAAGTCGCACTCGCCCTTTCATTTAAAAATTCAAGAGACTATTTTTATTAAGTCTTTGAGACCTTATATTTGTAAGCAAAAATAAAATCTTTTAGGACTTAATTTAGTCTCTATGTAACTTTCCCCTTATTTATTTTTCGTTTCCCCCCCCCCACCATATTCATTACCTTTTTAATCGTATTTTACTCGATTTAGCTGTTGAGCTAGGAACGAAACCTGGTTAGCTAACCTTTATTTTCATTTTTTATTTTTTAAATCATTTTTTGATTGGTTTGTATTTAGCCATTATTAAATTATATATATATATATATATATATATATATATATATATATATATATATATATATATATATAATGCTCCCTGTCTTAAGTTGAGCATTTGGGAAGTGATATAAAAATTACCATTCGCGTATGAAGAGATTCACTTTGTGTACACAAATTAAGCTTAGGTACTTTGGACAATGTAAAAACATCGGTAATTCACTGCCCGCATAGCAGCAGCCGTATAGCGCAACGGTTAGGAGCTCCGTCGTTTGGGCGATTGGGTTTCGATTCTGGCTTGAGGTTGTTGCTTGTCTTGCCGCACTGATGAGCTGTAAAACAGCGAAACAGTACTCTATGCGGATATATATATATATATATATATATATATATGCTGACTGTACTCTGCCACGCGTTACTAGTGCTCAATTTGGCGAAATAGAAAAAATACCAAATGAGATAATCGTAGAGGTTCAGGAGGATTGATATTCGAAGAGCACATACGGGGCCCACAATTTCCAAATGGTCATCCATTTGGTACTAGCCAAGCTAAACGTTTATTGACTTCGGGGATTTTACGATATATATATATATATATATATATATATATATATATATATATATATATATATATATATATATATATATATATATATATATATGACTACTTCCTAGCGTGGATGAAACGCGGAATATTCTGTGTAGCTTGATTGCCATATATATTTTATAACTTACTATATATATATATATATATATATATATATATATATATATATATATATATATAGTTTTCTTATGGATTTTAAACTTTCTCGCTTGTTTTCGTTTTTTGTTTCCCGGTCGGATATGTAAGAAAACAAACTTAATTTGACCGCTTTAAATATGACCTTGGATGGCGAATGAAAAAATAAAAGTTGCGGGAAAGTATTATTACCAATTTTTCTAATTTTATGTTTCCACAAGAAAAGCCGGCGTTATCTATTTGCCTTCTTCGATGTTATACGTAAACACCTGTGTCATAAGGAAAAGAAGAACACATCAAACAGTAGTGATCAAACGAACCGTCCGGACCGGGGTGACATACGATATCATATCTTATAATTTAAAGTCGTTTTTCAGAATACGGTAATTGAGTTTAAGATAATAATAATAATGTAAGAGAAAAAAATAAGAGAGTAGTTTTATCTTTAAGTAGCTAAATAGATTTGTAGATAATGAAATGATAAAGCTAAATAGATAGGCAGACATATATCTATCTATCTATATTCCCATAAATTCGTGTTTCTTTTGTGCGCATTGATATTCATATTAAATCACCTCTTTTCTATTTATTTAAAAAGAAAATACAATTTGGTTATATATGGGTTGTGGAATTGAATTAATCTGCTAAAGATCTATCTAATTTGCATATTCTTTTAAACATTCATTTTTAATTAATTCCCTATTAGTTTTTTCAGTTTTCTTATAGGGTGATCACCTTTAGTTAACTATTACGGGTAATTATATTCATGCAGATATTCTACATGATTTATACTTGCGAAATATTTGCGTAAAAAGCTTACAATGAACACAAAATCGTTTCCATATATATTTATGTATACGTATATATTTTTGTTTCATCCATCTATCTATCTATCTATCTATCTATCTATATATATATATATATATATCTATAAAAGTGAACGTGTCTGTGTGTCTGTGTGTCTGTGTGTCTGTCTGTCTGTGTACATTTCTCTACGCAATAACTCTGTCAATTTTTAGTCTATAGACTCGAAATTTGAAATACTAATTAATTAATTCCTTATTAGTTTTTTTATTCGGTTTTCTTATGGGATGATAACCTTTACTTAACTATTACGTGTAATTATATTCATGCAGATATTCTACATGATTTATACTTGCGTAATATTTGTGTAAAAACTTTACAGGACACAAAATATTGTTTCCATATATATTATGTGTACTATGTATTTTTGTTTAATCCATCTATCTATCTATCTATCTATCTATCTATCTATCTATCTGTATATTTGTCTGTCTGTCTGTCTGTGTAGATTTCCCTACGCAATTACTCTCTCAATTTTAAGTCTACAGACTCGAAATTTGATATACAGGGTGCTGAGATTTGGGAAAATCCATGTGATCGGTTTTCGGCCAGAAATTTGTGGACTAAGGGGTCCAAGTTCAACGATTAAACCTTTGATAACCCTACATAACTCCTCCGACAATCTGGGGTCAAAACACTTGAAATTTTAGATATAAGTTCCTTGGCCATGTATCTAACTTAATAACTTGATTTAAGCCCCAAACAATAAATTTTAAGGGGTCATAATAGGGGTCAAAGTTTAAACAATTGACCGCTTTTTTTTTTTTTTGCTCAACATACACTTGAAAATAGCCGGGCAACGCCGGCATCCATGCTAATATATATATATATATATATATATATATATATATATATATATATATATATATGCTCTGAATATTATTGGGCATAAAACAAATGTAATATATTTGATATAGTACTATTTATATTATATTATTGTCTATCCTGCTATAACTGGAGAAACATTACTCTTGAAATATTTACAAGAAAACCATAAAAATATATATATATATATATATATATATACATATACATATATATATATATAAAAGTGAACGTGTCTGTGTGTCTGTGTGTCTGTGTATCTGTCGGTGTGTCTGTGCACATTTTCCTTCGCAATAACTATGTTAATTTTCAGTCTACAGACTCGAAATTTGATATACAGGTTACTGAGATTTGGGAAAATCTACGTTATCGGTTTTCGGCCATAATTTTTTCTGTTAAGGGGTCAAAGTTTTACGATTTGACTTTTGAGAACTCTACCAAACTCCTCCGAGAATTTTAGATATAAGTTCCTGGACATGGATTTAACTTAATAACTCGATTTGAGCTCAAAACAATAAATTTTAAGGGGTCATAATAGGGGTCGAAGTTAAAAAAATTGACCGCTTTTTTTTTTTTTTTTTGCTCAGCCTACACCTCGAAACAGGGTACTGAGAATTAGGAAATCTACATGATCGGTTTTCGGCCAGAAATTTGGCTGTTAAGAGGTCAAAGTTCAACGATTTGACCTTTGAAAACTCTACAAAACTCCTCCTACAATTTTTGGTCTAAACAATTGAAATTTTAGATATAGGTTCGTTGGACATGGATCTAACTTAATAACTCTATTTTAGTCCAAAACAATAAATGTAAAGGGGTCATAATAGAGGTCAAAATTTAAAAAATTGACCTATTTTCGTTTTTTTTTTTTTTTTGCTCAGCATACACCTCCAAACACCCGTGCAACGCCGGACACCCATGCTAGTAACTATAAAAGTGAAAGTGTGTGTGTGTGTGTGTGTGTGTGTGTGTGTGTGTACATTTTCCTACACAATAACTCTGTCAATTTTCAGTCTACAGACTCGAAATTTGATATACAGGGTATGGAGATTTAGAAAAATCTTTGTAATCCGTTTTAGGCCAGAAATTTGTCTGTTAAGGGGTCAAACTTCAACGATTTTACCTTTGAGAACTCTACCGAACTCCTCCACTAATTTTGGGTCTAAACACTTGAAATTTTAGATATAGGTTCCTTGGATATGGATCTAACTTAATAACTTTATTTGAGCCCAAAACAATAAATGTTAAAGGGTCATAATAGGGGTCAAGGTTTTAAAAAAATAGACCTCTGCGGTCTCTACCAAATTACTCAGACAATTTCTGGTCTAAACATTTGAAATTTTACATAAAGGGTATTCAGAGATAGGGCAAGCTTTTTAATCGGTTTGGTCGAAAAGTTGAGCTACCAATATATAAATCTATGTATGTATGTTTGCCTGTCTGCCTAAAACTTTCGATAGAGGCGACGGATTTCACAAAATAAGTATCGTTTTGAGGCTCGAGACGACAAATACCGAAAAATTGGCTAAGAACATTAATGTCTTCACCCTCAACTGGGCACTTTTCAACAGGAAGGGGTCGCTTTTTTCGGCGATATTTTCGAAAGTCATCCCTTCTTTTCGATTGTCTAGCCTTAATTTAAACCTACGTCACTTCCGGCTTGGCGGTGGTCGTAACAGCAAATTTCCTCCTTCGCGGTACGGGTTCGAGCCTGCTTTCTTACTACCACTTTTATTTATTTATTTTTTTTGCTCAACACACACCTCCACCGGGCACCCATGCTAGTATATATATATATATATATATATATATATATATATATATATATATATATATATATATATATATATATGTATATATATATATATAAAGAGAGAGAGAGAGAAAACGAGAAAGACAGACAAACAGACAGAGAAAGAGAGAGAGAAAGTGAAAAATAGAATGAATACGCATATATACATATATATATATATGCAAACACACACACACACACACACACACACATATATATATATATAAGTAAATGGATAGGTAGGTACTATTGAGATAAAGATATAAGTACATACATAGCAAAATTGATGAATTGCTAGGGGCGAAATGGATGGTTAGATTGATAAAGAGATAGACAAACAATTAGATAAATATACAGACAGGTAACTTGATCAATTAATAGACTGATAGGTAAATAGATGTAGATATAGATGCATAGGCTGATGATAGGTATATATATACACACACATACACACACATATACACACACAGATAAATAGAGAGATAGATAGATAGATAGGTAGATAGAGCTAGATAAATATATATGGAGAGATAGGTAGGTAGATAAATCGATCCATTCATACGTACATGGATAGAAAGGTAAATTAATACATATATACAAAGAGAATGTATATAGTTGATTGGTTACATATATACATACACATTTCTGTAATGACGCTTTTCAGAAAAACTGCATTATCATATTTCGTCTTCTTTAACACCAAACACTTGTTGATAAATACAATTGCACTTAGAAAACTACAACTCTATAACCATTATGGAGATAGATATATAGGTATGCACATGATGATGATGATGATGATGATGATGATGATGATTGCAACGTCTTGTCAAACGAGTGCCACTCCCTCAGTCACTGAAAGGCCATGAGCCCGAAAATAACCTTTTTTTTTTTGTCCTCCCAGCGAATTCCCACGCTCAAGCAGACATGACATTGAAGACGGTCCTTGACATACATACATATATATACATATACACACATGCATACACATACATAACCATAAGCATACACATATGCACACATCCATACATCCATAATACATATAACACATACATACAATACATATAACACATACATACAAACGTATACATACACACATGCACACACATATACATATATATGCATACACATATATACTATCATATACAAATACATACACACATATACATACATATTCACATACATATACGTACACATATATGCACATATACATACATACACATAAAGTTACCTACATATACGTACACATACATATATATGCACCTATACACATACATCTATATGCATATATACATATA
>NC_136524.1:5273863-5281363 GCF_053919585.1 Euprymna scolopes
AAATCCGTCGCATCTGCAGCACAGCATGTCGATTCAGGATAGGCTTGCCCAGTCTCAGAAGACACCGTAATTCACTAACGGTCTAAATTGAGGCGGAGAACTCCATAGGTATTTGAGAAAGACAGTCACCAACAAGAAAATAAAGTGAAAAGGCAACTTGAGGGGGGTCTGTTAGCGCCATTTTTAAACATTTCTTGTCTGCATTTTCTTTCGTGATTTTAAGGGCCTATGACTCATGGTTGGGAATTACTGATTTACCAAAATAAAAATCGAATAATTTGAAATTGAAAATTATATGATGAAAGATAATCGATATCTGATCATTGCTGACCTGATATTCAATAAGATTTCTCTCTTTTTAATACAAATCAATGATAATTAATGTCTTTAATGTTCTCTTTTCAATCATCACACAACGATCGAAAAATATCGATTTTGCACGATGTCAGAATTAATAGAAATTTAGAAAGGAATTAAAAGATTACATTTTAAAGAAGTACAATTTAATAAAAAGAAACAAATTTTCAATCACCATGTTCTCCTCAGTGTTGATACGAAAGTCAATATATATATATATATATATATATATATATATATATATATATATATATATATATATATATATATATATATCAACGTGTATGATCCGCACAACAAGTAAGATATATGAAATGCATACATACAGATGTTTTATTTATAGTGGAGAAGGCTTTGTGTAAAACCATCCACAGTTTTTGAACAACTGCTAATCTCAGTCGGTTCAGTTGGTTCCATGGGTATGGCAAACAGTAAACTTAATAATATCTCAAAATAGCAATATAAATATGTTGGATGTGATAACTAATGGCTACACATATACAAACATGTTTCAGTGACCACCCTGCCAGGGAAGATCACCTCATCAGGCCAAGAATATTCACGAGAGTCTCGTGGATATTCTTGGCCTGATTAGGTAATTTTCCCTGGCAGTGTGGTCACTGAAGCATGTTTGCATATGTGTAGCCATTAGTTATCACATTCAACATATTTATATTGCTGTGTCTAAACATTGAGCACTCTTTGGTTGACACATTTTGGTTTTGTTTAAATAATGCTACCAATAATATATATATATATGTGTGTGTGTGTGTGTGTGTGTACAGCATTCTTTTTTAAAAGCTGTAGAAGTGACACATGGCATGTATTTACAAAAAGGAAGATAATAATCTTCGCAAAATCACCCCTACCCTCTAAAATATGCTATTCTCTATCTTATAGCCGATTTTAAAGAAATTGGAATCAGTAATTTTATCAAATTTGGGCAAAATACAGAAATCCTTCCTTAATAACGTCATTTTTCTCGACTAAAGAAAGAAAAACATTTTAGAAAGAGTTTCATCTGGAGGTCTAAGTTGCAGAACATTTAATAATACGATGTAAAAATGTTGAAAAGCAGAAAATGAGACTCGCCAGAGTAAGTTTAAGCAGAACTGACCGCTGATAATAAGAATAAGGATGATGTATAGCTTTTAAAATATTAATGTTAATAATTTAAATACTTTTAATAATATTAATTTTAATAATTTAAATTCTTGAAATGATATTAATTTTGATGATTTAAATACTTTAATAATATTAATTTCGATAATTTAAATATTTTACATAATATTAATTTTAATAATTTAAATATTTTAAATAATATTAATTTTGATAGTTTAAACATTTTAAATAATATAAATTTTCATAATTTAAACATTTTAAATAATATGAATTTTGATAATTTGAACATTTTAAATGATATTAAATTTGATATTTTAAACATTTTAAATAATATAAATTTTAATAATTTAAACATTTTAAATAATATTAAATTTGATAATTTAAACATTTTAAATAATATTAAAGTTGATAATTTAAATATTTTAAATAATATTAATTTTAATTATTTAAACCTTTTAGATAATATTAATTTCGATAATTTAAATATTTTACATAATATTAATTTTAATAATTTTAATATTTTAAATAATATTAATTTTGATAGTTTAAACATTTTAAATAATATAAATTTTCATAATTTAAACATTTTAAATAATATTAAATTTGATATTTTAAACATTTTAAATAATATAAATTTTAATAATTTAAACATTTTAAATAATATTAAATTTGATAATTTAAACATTTTAAATAATATTAAATTTGATAATTTAAACATTTTAAATAATATTAAATTTGATAATTTAAATATTTTAAATAATATTAATTTTAATAATTTACACATTTTAAATAATATAAAATTTGTCATAAGGCGAAATCTGACTGTTCATCGATGCATGCTGAGACTGAAGATTATGGAATATGCCTACACGGACTCACTATGTAAGCAATTGAACAGCGAGATGTCTATTCACACTATATGTGAACTCTGTCCAGACAGGGAAAATGAAAACAGGGATGGAATTCCAAAGTCTAGCGGTCAGAAGGAAGAAACTGTTAGAGTAGAGGTCTTTTCGGCATCTAGGAACTACAAGAGAGGTGTACGATTTGGCTGCTCTACGGATTATTCAGGAGCATTTATTACCTGGGTATTTGTAATACAAGCACAGAAATATCACATTGCGACGATGTGACAGGGGGTTGAATTTGTTTGATTGTGCGAAAGTCATTATATGTGAGACTTTTTTTTTACCCTGTCAAATAGAGAGATACTAGTAATCAATGTACCGGGCATATGTGGTTATAATACTCCTTACATGGGTGAATATTTTCTTTGTAAAGATATAAGATATTGTCAGATGTGAGTAATTTTCTAGAAAGGTAAGGGGACACATGATATTTATTTATTGATAAAAAAAATAAATAAAATATTTTTTCCACGGGAAAGTTAAATGTTAAAAATAGTTTGCTGCTTTTATTTTGTTTGAAATATATAAAAAAAAATTATCATAAACAACGCAACAGTAACTTTTACAGATGTTAACGTGTTTTACAAATGTGTTTTATTTTCTCTGTATTATATTAAAGAAACAGCTCTGAGAGTTAAAGAAAAACGCTGTACCAGTCCCTCTAACACTGAGCTAACCCTAACCTAACCCTAACCCGTTGTCCGACAGCTATGGAATTCATTTTCGGTTTAATCACTTTTCTTCAATTATCGGCTGCCTGCCAGGAATTGTAAGGTTTACTCAATTTAAAGATAAAGTTGTCGTTGGCTTCTCAAGCCGTATAATTGTCTAAGCGCTTTGGCATCTTCCTGTTGTTTGCGTGAACGACCGGAAAATGCCGACCGAAAAGTCGGTTTTGTCTGATTCAAAATCTATAACAGCACCAGATTTATTTTATATTGGGAATTAATTTGTTCACTTAATAAAAAAAAAGAAATGTAAACTTCTTGTAGTTGGTGACTTTTGTGACAGTTATTTTGATGACCTTAAAGGGTCATTAATAACAAAGACAACATGCTGGTATATTTACAATAGTGTTTTATTTTTATTACAAAAATACAGAAATTTTATGTTACAGAAAATATGTGTCCGATATTGTAGCCATAGCTGCCACAGATAACGGTATTTATTTCCATTCCCGCCGCAGGAAAGTATAGCACAATGTCGGAAGGTGAAAAGTGCTCGTCTGAACTCTAATCTTTGGTCTCACCTTGCCAATATTTCATGAAAAATGCCCGTCTAGCTGAAACGACTGTCAATAATTTTCTCCACTCTTTAACTGTGGCTAAATCGAAACATAGATCCCATAAACAAAACTCCCTCTTAGAACTGCACGCCTGTGGAACTCCCTTCCGTTTGCCTGTTTCCCAGCTGACTACAACTTGTTTGTCTTCAAGTCCAACATAAACAAATTCTTGGTGAACCGCCCCCTTAAGTAATCCAATTTACCAAATTTCTATTACTAACGATTACTACAATATTATCCCATGGACTGATGTACACTCTATAACCCTTATCCTAGGGTGACCTCCGGGCCTTGATAAGTGGTGACTCCTATGTAAAACAAAACAAGAAAAGAACCAAGCCAACAATGCTAAAAAGAGTCTAACCTGGTACAAAATTTCTTGAGAAGGCCCGTTGCCATCCCCCCGGTCACCGCACTTTAAGCAGTTAGAAATAAACTAACTTCACCCTAAAAAAAGGACCAATCCTCGGCAGGTAGACCTCCTAGGATTACACAGGATAATGTTTTATCCCTACAGATAAAAGATCACCGAAAAGGCACAGTTTCTGTCGGATTGATTGTTAAAAACGAGTCTTCGTCTGGTATGTGCATCGTTAACATCACTGGACGGCTACTGAATGCAGCTAAAGATTGCCGGGACAGTTAGCATACAGAAACGTACCGCCCCCCCCCACTCGCTGATTTAAGACACTTGCTAGTTTTTAAAACGAAAATAATACACTCTGAAACACATTAACAAAAACAAAAATATTACACGGGGAGAAGTAGCAAAATTGTACAATGATTCGTACATCAATATAATTCTAACATCGAGCAATTTAAATTGTTACATCTTTCCTAGAACAGTGCGAAATTGTTCTTTTAGCGTCCAATTGACTTCACGTTCAGAAATAGGATAGATCAACATTCTAGTCACGTATAAATCTAATCTATATATCTATATAAGTGAGAATGTATGAGGACACTTCTCAACCTATATACTCTACGAATTTTATATCTATCGACTTGACATTTTGTATGTAGAGCATTCAGACATGTGGAAAACTTGAAAATTCGTTTTCATCCAGAAAAAAGGGATGTTAAAGAGTAAAAATTGAATAATTGTCACGTGGTGATGATCGGATTTTTATTCGTTTGTTAACTGTTTCATAAATGCGCATGCGCGAGCGTGAAACATGACAGCTTCTTTATGTTAAGATTAAGTAGGTTGGAAAACACTTTGTAAAGATCGCGTCAAGCTGGTCTTATGATTATCCTACTTGATTCACTGTCTTTAGGTCTTGGTTTTGATCCCAGCTGGACTATTATAAGAACTGAACTGTTTAGAAAAAAATAATATTCGCATGCACATGTCTCAGTTTCTGTATGAATTAAAATATATTATTTACGTGTATTTTACGGTCGGGCAACGCCAGTCGGCCTACTAGTTATTTTATATACAGATATACAAACAATATCAGCTTAGCAAGGTTAACAAACGTCATTCGATAGGAGACAAATAAAATCAAATGACAATATTGAAGTTGTGATTCCTGACTTGCAGGCAAAAATCAAATTCCGACGAATATGATTGCATCCGCACCATCGATATCGTTGGTAACTAACGAGTTAATTTAGAATTTTTGTATTCTTCAATATTGTCATTTGATCTGTTTGTTTTTGTTTGTTTTTTCGTGTCCAATTGTTTTGTTTTTATTTTGTTTTTCACCGAATTGCCTTGTTCAAAATCTAGACTCTGCCACAGAACGTACAATGCTTCAAGCAAACTAAATGCATGACAACTGATTAAAAAATAAAATCTTCTTAGCATTAACGTCAACGGCAAACACATCGACAAGTTACAGCGTTTGTTTCATCTGGGCACATGCTGTCTTCATCTAACGACGAGCAAACAGCTGTAAATCACAGAATCGGCCTCGAACAAACCGCCTTCACAAGAAACAAAAGCGTCCTAACATTTAAGAGCATGCTATGCAAAATCAAAAGCGAAAATCTATAACGCATGATCCCTTCTGCGCTCATATACAGACTTGAATGTGTCAACTGGACTGTAAAATTACATCAGAAAGTATAAACTATCCAAAACCACATCATATGCTTCATTACTGATTATAAACTATCTGATTATATCAGTATCGCAGAGTTGCGAAAACTCATATATATCCCATCAATATTCTGTCATCAACTGTAAAAGTTGGAGATTTTATATATACAAAGTAGTTTGGAGATTGTATATATACAGCAAAGTTTGGAGATTTCATTCATACAACAAAGTTTTTAGATATGATATATAAAATATACAACATAGTTTTGAGATATAATATATAAAATATACAACATAGTTTTGAGATTTTATATATACAAGAAAGTTTTTGAGCTTGTATATATACAACAAAGTTTTGAGATTTTATATATACAACAAAGTTTTTGAGATTGTATATATATAACAAAGTTTTGAGATTTTATATATACAACAAAGTTTTGAGATTGTATATATACAACCAAGTTTTGAGATGTTATATATACAACCAAGTTTTTAGATATAATATATAAAATATACAACATAGTTTGGAGATTGTATATATACAACAAAGTTTTCAGATTTTATATATGCAACGAAATTTTGAGATTTTATATATACAACGAAGTTTTGAGATTGTATATAGATACAACCAAGTTTTGAGATTTTATATATACAACCAAGTTTTGAGATTGTATATTTATACAACCAAGTTTTGAGATTGTATATATATACAACCAAGTTTTGAGATTTTATATATACAACAAAGTTTTGAGATTTTATATATGCAACAAAATTTTGAGATTTTATATATACAACGAAGTTTTGAGATTGTATATATATACAACGAAGTTTTGAGATTTTATACATACAACCAAGTTTTGAGATTGCATATATATACAACGAAGTTTTGAGATTGTATATATATACAACCAAATTTTGAGATTGTATATATATACAACCAAGTTTTGAGATTGTATATATATACAACCAAGTTTTGAGATTGTATATATATACAACCAAGTTTTGAGATTGTATATATATACAACCAAGTTTTGAGATTGTATATATATATAACAAAGTTTTCAGATTGTATATATATACAACCAAGTTTTGAGATTTTATATATACAACCAAGTTTTGAGATTTTATATATACAACAAAGTTTTGAGATTTTATATATGCAACAAAATTTTGAGATTTTATATATACAACGAAGTTTTGAGATTGTATATATATACAACGAAGTTTGAGATTGTATATATATATACAGCTAAGTTTTGAGATTGTATATATACAACAAAGTTGTAAGATTTTATATATACAACAAAATGTTGAGATTTTATATATACAACCAAGTTTTGAGATTGTATACATTTTGTAATATACAACATAGTCCGGGAACCAACACACTGTAACCTCAATTGCAAAGCAGACAAAAAATAGAAACGAACTTGAATTTGCTTTTTTTTGTTGTTGTTGTTTTATTTCCCCTATTCTCTCATTAGTGCTGTGACATCACTAACGTGATCGTCTTTTCGAACGTGCTCTTGAACGCCATCCACACCATTTAACGCGATCGTCCTTTCGAACGTGCTCTTGAACGCCATCCACACTATCTAACGTGGTCGTCTTTTCGAACGTGCTCTTGAACGCCATCCACACCATCTATCGTGGTCGTCTTTTCGATATATTTTTATAGTCTACTGTGACGTCATTTCGCTCTCTTACAGTTGGTCACATTAAGCGTTCCAGTGTCCGTCGATGCCTCCGTTCAGTCCCCACAGAAAAAAGATGTCCACTATAAT
>NC_136524.1:5288863-5313863 GCF_053919585.1 Euprymna scolopes
TACTGTCTTAGATGTGGTACCATAAATGGTAGTGTCGTCAGCATAAATGTCTACAAATGATGTAAGGATATGATTTGGAAGATCATTAATGTAGATCAGGTAAAGAGTTGGGCCCAGGATGGATCCCTGAGGGACACCGGCATTAATACTGTGAGCTTCTGATTTTTGCCCCTCAACTACTACTCTTATGAACCTATCAGAAAGAAATGATTTAATAATTGAGAAGACTTTTCCAGCTATACCATAGCTAGCGATCTTATGAAGTAAACCTTTATGCCATACCCTATCAAAGGCTTTAGATATGTCAAGAGCAATTGCCCTAGAAAGATTGCCACCGTCGAGAGATTTGCTAATCCTATGCGATATAACTGTAAGGACATCTGCTGTAGATCTAGCAGAACGGAAACCATATTGAGTGTCACTAAGAAGGTTATTTTTGTTGTTACCAAAACTCTACTAGGGAGTTTTTCCCGTTTAAAAACAACTCCCGCGACTGTCTACGATTCTTATATTTGGTAATTTCACTTACTACAATTACATTTCTGGAAACCATGCCGCCTAACCCTACCTAGATTGGGGGTAGAAGGTATGGTTTCACGAAATCCTTTTTTATTTATCAAAATTTTGAAGATTTTTTTTTATTATTCACGGACGAATATTACGATTTGCGCAATTGAAAATTATCTCCTGCTTTTTTTTTTTTTTTTTTTTTGCAATAAGATTATCTAAGCGCTTCGTGACTTTGCAACTTTTTAGATAAATTTAAAACGGAATATTCCAATAAAAAGTCGATTTTGCATGAGTCACAATCTCTACCAGTAAGAACTCATCTTTCTGGGAACGAAACTCGGATTTTTGAATTTTAGAATTCGTTAAAAATATAAGATTGGAAGATCCATTTGGGTAGTTGGTAAGTCTCTATGCAAAAATGGTTCGTAAACAACCGAAAATCATATATGCAATGCACAGTAAAATGTTTTAGTCGTTGGCACAATTTAGAGCTGTAAATTTTAGTTATAATGATAACGCCCATATTACACAATACAAGAAAAACAAGAAAGTTATAGCATATCAGATTCTATTATTCATGTAAATTTATGAACAATTCTTAATAGTATAGATTTTTGGACATTTCAAAGGCAGTTCATGTGTTATACTATCGAGGTCTAAAGTGCTAGGGAATTATAATAAAAAAAGAAAAACTATAAGAAAAAGACGAAATTAGTTATTCATTAAAGTACAAACAGCTTGAATAGGTTTGTTAATCAAGCTATAGCAATGATATAGACAAAAGAGGAATATTTAGAAATGGTTTTAGGAGTAGTAATGAATTTGCAATAGTTTACAGACATTTAGGAATAACTTACAGACATGTAGAGATAGTTTACAGATATTTGGGAACAATTTACGGGCAGTCATGAGTTTTCCATATTTGACGAGAGTTTACAGTTCGTGACGGTTGAATGCAGGTCCTGCTTCCGATGAGATTAAGATGACTAAGTAAATGTGAACCTTAAAGTGTAGAGGATCGATTTCCGTGATAGTGTCTCACACGCACCCAAAGCACAACTGATACACATAATGTCTGATGAAATTATATGTAAATATTATTTATCATCTTTTATCTCGTATATATATACATATATAATATATATATGTGTGTGTGTGTGTGTGTGTGTGTGTGTGTGTGTGTGTGTGTGTGTGTGTGTGTAAAGATATATATTTTTAAACAGACATTGTTAAAGACGACAGAAAGTTTCTGTTTTGTGTTACCTTTTTCTATTATTACAATTTTTCGTATTATCTTTTTTTTTATATATACGTCGAAGGTATAGATGCCTGGTCCAAGCATTTTTGCTTTTCAAATTGTCTACGTTTTTTAACTTTTAACTTTTCGTGTAACCAATTAAACATCTTCATGAATTTGTGTGAGAGGCTCGCTGGGAATTATAAATTTCCTCTTATAGAATTGAATTTATTTTCTTCTTACTTACCAAGTTATATATATATATATATATATATATATATATATATATATATATATATATATATATATATATGAGTGTGTGTGTATTCTTTAAGACTCCTCACTTTGAGTTGAACACTGTCGTAAACCTTGCTATCTACTTAAATAGCTATAAAACGAGGCTCTCTATTTGATTTTATATAAACAATCAGCTGGAGCGAATGTTTATTTAAATGGGCATTTGTGGAGGTCATTTGCGAGCACCGATCCCATGGGCCAATGTCTAGAACTGCCCAATATTAACGCGATGGCTGTAGGTTTAATTTTCTGCTGGGGTAAGGTGCTAGTCTAGCCGCACTGCTGTGTTGTGATATAACGAAACGGTACTGTATGTGGATGACTATATATATATATATATATATATATATATATATATATATATATATATATATATATAGGGGTGAATTAGTACATGCTTTTCAACACGGGATCAACACGCTGTATGCAGTCTATGTCGCAAAGGAAACTAAGACAAAGAATAACTCGAACTCATTTTTACGCGTAACAACAACATTTATTTCCTCATTCTCCCTCTCGTTACGGCCGTGATGTCAAACACGTCTCTAACGTGATCGTCCTCTCAAACGTGCTTTTTCTTTCCTTTTTTATAGTCTTTTCATTACAATGACGGCACGTGTATTTTGTATGCAGTTACGCTTTGTTACACACACACAAATATATATATATATATGTGTGGGGGGGGGTGCGTGCGTGCGTGTATAGCAGACAACTATGATAAAACTGCAAAACATGTACTCACATTCACGTATGAACTTAACATTAATAACAAAATTCTGTTTCTAGACATACTAATTGACTCTAAAATGTACCAACCATAACAACTACCTCCATTAATTGTTGCTTTTGAAATAAAAAAAGTGAATGCTCGCACCGAGACAATATCGCAATTATATATATATATATCTAGTAAATCGCGAAAAATTAATCTTCAAATAAAAAATATCAATATTATAAAAATATCTATGAATTTCCAAAAATACCAGGAAAATCTTAATCAACAATAAATTGAGTAATTACCTTGTAGCTGAACAAATAAAATTAACAGTTAGAAATCTAGATAACAATAATAAAAAGAATTCAAAGTACATCAACAAACTTTTCGTAAACAAATGCATCTCAGCATTAAATTATACGAAAAGTCCTTAAAGACGCAATACACAAATATATTTATTTCCTATTTATTTATCAGACTAATCTTAGTTTTACGATTTTTTGAGATGGGGATTGGTTATTCATATTATTTTGATTCTTCAGACTACTGTTCTCATCTTGAGTGTCATTTGCACAACGTTCCGGTCGATGTAACCTCCGAACTTCTTCACGGAAATGTTTTTGTCAAACTCGGGAATTTGGACGGAATTTCAAGCGGAACCCTTTATTTACTTCACGGTTGTAGTATGTTCTTGTTCCGTCAGCCATGACTGGATAGATGTCCTAAGTAATTGTATTTTTCTGTCGCCCACACTGAGGATTGAACCTCACTTGTTACAATTGTTTTTTCCCAGAACTCTAACCACTGCAGACAATTCTGGTACGAATTTTAGGTGGCTTAAGCCTATTTTATTTTTATTTGTAAATATCACTCTTTATTACTAATTATTACTATATATATATATATATATATATATATATATATATATATATATATATGTTGGATGTGATAACTAATGGCTACACATATGCAAACATGTTTCAGTGGCCATATATGTATATATATATATATATATATATATATATATATATATATATATATATCAAAATTGTTACTTTTTACTTGTCTATATTATCTATTATAGTTAATGGTTCCCATATCGTATTAACTTTTGTATTATGTTTACTTTGTAATTGGTTATTCCCCAGGATATGTGCTTCTTTTTCCAGTCGTCTTATTCTCCCCAGTTCTTCTCTGTCTATAATTTTACTTCGTCCCATAATGGTAGAGGTTTTCACTTTTCCTTCCAGACATGGTCAGCTATACCTGACTTTTCAGTCTCTCCACGCACTACGGCTTTTTTGATGTTCTTCTAACCGTACTTTTAGTGGACGACACGTTTCACTTTTGTATAGTTTTCCACATTTACATGGGATTTCATATACACAGTTCTTAATCATGATTTTTTTCTGTAAGGGACTTGACTCTCACAAGTTATTATTGTAGAATTGAATAACTCCTGAATACTGTCCTGATGTCATATGGATTACATATTCGTTGATGTTTTTCAGACAAGCTCTTCATATATGGTATAGAAACTGTGGTGAGTTTCTGAATGGTGTCTTTTAATGTCTGCTCCAGATGTCTTGAAGCTGGTGCCATTATTTCTGGAAAGTTGTTTCGGTTGAAGGTTTTTCCTCAATTGTCTATCTCCTCTTGATATGCGCTAATGTTACTGCGTATCGCTTTTGCTCGGTGTTTTTGGCAACGGATGATTTCTTTCTTTACATATCTGGTGGAGGTTGAAGTTTAGATACTGCCCAGTGAAAGTTGGCTTTCAGTATACAGATGATTGTATAAACTCCTGACCAGTGCGGGTTATCAGCACATCTAGGAATGATAATTTGTTCTTATGTTCTTTTTTCATCGTGAACTATATAATTGGACTGATCGAATTCACATGGTCTAGTAATGTTTGAACATCTTCCTGTTGGGGCCAGAGTATGAATGTGTCATCTACATATCGCGACTACATTGTTGGCTTTAGTGGTGTTGATCCTAATACCATTTCCTCAAAGTATTCCATGCACGCATTGGCCAGACCTTCTTCCTGCCGATATATATCAGATTCCATCACGAAGTATGTAGTTTTTACACTGAAGGTCGACATCTCCAGAACTGCACGCCTGTGGAACTCTGTTCCGTCTGCCTGCTTCCCTCCGGACTACAACTTGGATGTCTTCAAGTCCAATGTTAACAAATTCCTAATGAACCGCCCCCTTAAGTAAACATTTCAGCAAATCTCCTCACTAACGTAATGTACTTGCAATAACCCTTATCCCTGAGTGGCTTACGGGCCTTGATAAGTGGTGATCACTGTGTAAAAAAAAAAAAAAAATATTGTCAATTGGGATGCAAGTGCGATCTTTGAGTAAGGCATTCGATGTCAGCTTATCCAGTACCACTGCCAAAGTCTCATCAGTGGGTACTTTCGTGAACAGACTCACTACATCTAGATTCACCATTTGGTCAGAATGAATGGGAGCATTGTTTATCATTTCCACGAAATGAGCTGAATTCTTGACGTATGATGGAGATTTGCCGATGATTGGGGTGATTATATCTACCAGGAATCTGCTCAATGGATGGCATACTGGATCTCGGACACTGAAAATGAGCCTTAATGGGATACCGTCCTTGCCCTAGATGTGATGATAACCAGTAATATATACAACTAATAAGTAAAACATTAATATATATACATATATATATACACACACACACATATATATATATATATATATATATAGTAATAATTAGTAACAAAAAAAGTAGTGATATTTATAATTAGAAATAAAATAGGTTTAAGGCTCTTAAAAATCCTACCAGAATTGTCCGCTGCCCGATGCGCAGTGGTTAGAGTACTTGAAAAAAATCAATTGTAAAAAGTGATATTCTCCTGAAAGGTGAATGGTTCGACCGAAAAATACAATTATCATCAATTTCCTTTACTCTCTATATGTGCCCAACTCTAAGCGAAAATTCCACGAGCAGAGTCCCCCCCCCACCGCCTAGAATTACTCGTCTGTAGAACACAATACCACGAAGCTGCTTCTGATCATGACGTTGTCGTTTTCAAGGCCAAAATGAACAGGTTCTTGAAGATTCGTCCTCTAAAATAAATTCTTATCAATTTCCGTTACGGTGTCCATTAACCCTTAATCTTGATTAGTGGTGCCTGTATAAAGTAGAAAATATCCTTCATACAACAATTAAGATATTTTCGTTGAGGAAGCACCTATTCAGCACACTCGTCGGAGCACATTCTGTTAACGTACTTGTTAAACAACAACATAAATGCAACATTCCGGCGGTTTAAAAACGTCTGCAGCTGTGTAGATTATGTGTAGATTATGTGTAGATTATGTGTAGATTATGTAGGATTTATGAAATTAGATACTCGTTTTCTGAAACAAATGGTTGGTACACCAATCCGGATGTGGAGGATGATACATTTGTAGAAATATAGGGTACAGGCATATGTAAGAGATTTTCTAGTGCAGTAGAGGGAGCCAACCTTCGTGGTAATTTATTTGATGTATTTATTGCGATTCACATTACCTGTGATTGTTAGGCCGATGAACTTGAATGATGCAATGTTATATTAGTCATGACAAATGGTGGTTAGAAAAGTTTCTAATAATTAATGAAGGAAAATAACTTTTTCTGATAAGCATTAAATGTTATATTTTTTTTATTTTTTGGTTTGGATTTGGTTGTTTTGTTTATAGCATATCAATCCTTTCCGGATTATTTAAAGCCCTTTTGGAAACAGCATTTACGCTCCAAGTTCTTTATATACTCTACAGAATATGAATGAGTTTCGCAGTGGGAGAGGAAAGTTGGGTTGTTTTTTTTTGTTTTTTTTTTTTTTAGTTTTACAGAACAAAATTAAGTTTTTGCAAAAGCAAGTCGAAAAACAAAAAGCATCAATGTTAGGTGCATTTCGTTTCAGGAAGCCAATATTTTCAGACAGCCTGATCTGGTAGCACCAGTATTTTTCTTTGCTAAAATCTTATTATATTAGCTATAAATATAAAACTCTTCAAGAAACGGCCATTATGCATTTGCAAAGCATGCACAAAGGTTAAACATTGCGTCTATCGGACAGGGGGTGGGTTTCTGTCGATATTAGATTAGAGACACTTTTTAGGGAACCCTAAGAGAGAGGCTAGTGGTCGGTGTATAAAGATGTGGATGTTAGACCAAGGATTTTAAATGTTCGAGTTTAAGGGAGAGTTAGGGTTAGCCATGGCAATCAGTGTTTGAAAAGGTTTCTTATAATTGTTGAAGGAAATGAGCTTTGTCTTAACAGAATTAAATGTTACCATCCATTTATATCGCCATTCTTACTACAGACTGGGGTCATTTTTCTAAGGATTCAGCCATTGTAGCTTGGATGTGCGTGTGTTCGTTTCGCCCACATGTCGTTATTTGCTTGTCGGTTCGGAAGAATTGTCCATTATTCTATTGATGATAGAGAAGTAGCCAAGTGACAGCCAATTAACAGATCAATGCTGCCCACCAATACAATATGAACCGGATACAATTGCATTCTAATGGTAATCTCAAAAACCAGTTCATGCTTGAAGAGATATGCATCTCCATAGACATATACGTGAGGCTCTGATCGTCCCTCCCTCTCTTCAATATTCAACCTCGCAGCAGGACGCTGGACAACCCTTTGCCTCAACGCCTACACCCACCACTAATTTATCGATCAGTTTTTGATCGATTACATCTGAGTCTGATAAATGCAGCGTCAAATCAAATGTGGTTAAATTAGCGGCAAGATTATTCGTTTGTGGCCATCGAGGTTTTTCTTCTCGGTGCGATGGAAGTTTTACTATGCTGGCCGGTGGGGCGGCGGGCTTGGGTGGGTTGGAATATAATGCCGCAAGGTCTGTTGAGCTCTCAGTCATGAAGTCGTAGAAAACCAATTACGAGAGCAGTCCAGGTGTATTGGTGTGTATTCGGCTCTGTAACTAGAGATATGCTAAAACAGACAACATAAAATCCGACGAACATTTGTCACTTTTGACAAGCACACACACACAGACAAAATCCGATTCGTAAAAGCTTCTTAGTTATTATTTCCCTCTCCTCTCCCGTCCCCGAATAGTGGAGATTGAAAAGCTAGCGCCCAAGAGGCAGACATGCTGGCCTGCAAAAGATGCCTGCACAGCCCCTTCGGCATTCCCCGGCAGAAGCGCCTCATAGGATTAGCAATAAACTCCTGAACACTTATAATAACTTATAAAGAGAAAAAGTAAAGCTTGAGAAGACGGACAGAAGCTCGACAAAAAAGAAGCTACCTAACTCAAATTGCCCAAACTCCGTCGGACTGATTGCCATGGACGTGTCCTCGACTTTGTATGAAAAATAACTAAACCCAGTATGATCACATGAATTCATCGTCTACCTGTATGAGAGCAAACTACGTACTAAAATGGAGTAGTTTTGCTACATCTGGAGAGGAGTTTCTCAGAGCAGCCTTCCCTATATTCACACGTTTCAAAGCTTACTTCAAAACCTAGTAGGTGATGCAGTTTTCTCCTCTCTGCAAACTCTTTCCCACGGAAAAAAAAATTGTGATACTTAAATCCAATTTCGTGTCTATCTCTGCTCTACGTTTATTGCTGTTGCAAGTACTCCACTGAGCTTCAAATATGACAACCCTTCCCACTGCAAAATATGCACAAAAACCACTTAACTTGCTATCAGAACTGTCAAAAACTTTACAGTACTCTATATATGTGCCCAAAAGTAAACGCAAACTTTATGATCCGTTATTTTTTTAAACTTCCAGCCTGTGAAAGTCTATACCGCGGTCTGTCTACAACATAGTCGTTTCGGCAAACTACAATATAGTACTTTTCAAGTCCTATGTAAACAAGATTTTGTTGAGCCGCTCCCTTAAATGATCAAATTTTATCCAATTTCCACCATGAAAGGTCATTATCCTGTTGTATCACCGACGACACTACGCTTATTAACACTTATCCTCGAGTGGTTTTAAGGGGTTGATAAATTGCGACTTCCTTATAAATGAGTCGTATTGTACATGTTGAAATATTGTAAAAACACGGACTTTTCGAAATAAAGATCCAAATATTCCATTCAGATTAGAATTTCTGCTTCACTGAATTACACTAAATATTGCAAGTCTTCGTCGGCAGATTAAATATTTTATCGACTGTTTACATAAAATGCCGGAACATGCCAATGAAATTTTTATATTCTATGACGAAAACCTTCATGAAATTTTAATATCATATGACGAAGATGTTAATGAAATATTAAAATCACATGAATAAGATCCTTATGAAATATAAAAATATGACGAAGGTATTAAGTGAAATTTTTTATTATATTGTGACGAAGATGTTAATGAAATGTTGATATAATATGACAAATATATGTTTCAACTTTTAATATCATATGACAAAAGTGTTAAAAAAATTATCATATAACAAATATGTTAGGGAAATTTTAATATCATACAACAAAGATATTAATGAAATTTTAATTTTGACGATTACATTGATAGAATTTTAATATCATATAACGAGGATATCAAGTAAATTTATTATAATATGACAAAGATATAATTACACCTTTACCATCATATGACAAAGATGTTAATAAAAGTTAAATAACATATGACAGAGATGTTTACTAAATTGTAATATCATATGAAAATTTAAATGTAAATATTCTATGGCGGATATGTTTATAAAATGTTATTATCATATGACAAAAAGGTAAAAAAAATTCATATCAATTATCATATGATGAATATATTAATTAATGTTGATATCATATGACGATTTAATTAATAGAATTTTAATATCACATAAAGAAGATATTAATTTACTTTTAATATCATATGACGAATACGTTAATGCAATTTTTATATAGTATCACAAAGACATTCATAAAATTTTAATATCATACGAAAAATATATTAATAAAATGTTAATATCATATGACAAATATATAAATACAATTTTTATATTTTATGATAAATAAATTATATGGATTTTAATATCATTCACCGAAAATATCAATAAAAGATATTATAATATGACATACATATTAATACTGTTTTACTATCATATGACAAAGATATTAATAACATTTTAATATCATATGACAAAAATGTTACGATTTTTTTTATTTCATATGAAAAAGATATTAGTAAAATGTTAATATAATATGACAAAGATGTTATTATTTTTTATTTCATATGAGAAAGATATTATTAAAATTTTAATATCATATGACAAAGATGTTATGAATTTTTTCATATAACATGCATATTAATAAAATTTTAATATCATATGACAAAGATGTTATGAATTTTTTATTTCATATGACAAAGATATTAATAACATTTTAATATCATATGACAAAGATGTTATCAATTTTTTTATTATTTCATATGACAAAGTATTAATAAAATTTTAATATCATATGACAAAGATGTTATGAATTTTTATTTCATATGACAAAGATTTTAATAACATTTTAATATCATATGACAAAGATGTTATGATTTTTTTATTTCATATGACAAAGATATTAATAAAATTTAAATATCATATGACAAAGATGTTATTATTTTTTATTTCATATGACAAAGATATTAATAAGATTTTAATATCATATGACAAAGATGTTATGAATTTTTTATTTCATATGACAAAGATATTAATAAAATTTTAATATCATATGACAAAGATGTGATGAATTTTTTTTATTTCATGTGACAAAGATATTAATAACATTTTAATATCATATGACAAAGATGTTATTATTTTTTATTTCATATGACAAAGATATTAATAAAATTTTAATATCATAACAAAGATGTTATGAATTTTTTTATTTCATATGAGAAAGATATTATTAAAATTTTAATATCATAACAATGATGTTATGAATTTTTTTATTTCATATGACAAAGATATTAATAAAATTTTAATATCATAACAAAGATGTTATGAACATTTTTATTTCATATGACAAAGATATTAATAAAATTTTAATATCATAAAAAGATGTTATGAATTTTTTTATTTCATATGACAAAGATATTAATAAGATTTTAATATCATATGACAAAGATGTGATGAATTTTTTTATTTCATATGACAAAGATATTAATAAAATTTTAATATCATATGACAAAGATGTTATGAATTTTTTTATTTCATGTGACAAAGATATTAATAAAATTTTAATATCATATGACAAAGATGTTATTATTTTTTATTTCATATGACAAAGATATTCATAAAATTTTAATATCATATGACAAAGATATTAATAAAATTTTAATATCATACGACAAAGATGTTATGAGTTTTTTAATTTCATATGACAAATATATTAATAAAATTTTAATATCATATGGCAAAGATGTTACGATTTTTTTATTTCATATGACAAAGATTTTAATAAAATTGTAATATCATATGACAAAGATATTATGATTATTTTATTTCATATGACATACATATTAATAAAATTGTAATATCATACGACAAAGATTTTATGATTTTTTTATTTCATATGACAAATATATTGATATAATTATAATATCATATGACAAAAGTGTTAATAAAATTTTGATATCACATGAAAACGATATTAATAAAAATGTTGATATCATATGACGAAGATATTAATGGAATTATAATATCATGTGATGAATAAGTTAATGGACTGTTAATTTAGCATAGCAAAGATACTAATAAGATTTTAATATCATATAATGGAGAAATTAAATAAATTTTAATGTCATATGAAAAACAGGTTAATTTAATTTTAATAAAGCTGACATAAACTAAAGTTTAATGTCATATGACAAAGATGTTCATAAAATTGTAAAATAATATGACGAAAATATTAATAAGATTTTAATATCATATGACAAAAGTGTTAATAAAAATTGAATATTGCATGACAAGATATTAATGAAATGTTAAAATCATATGACAAGGATGTTTATTTAATTTTAATATCATATGACAAAATAATTATGATTGCAATTGAAATTTCAACATCATATGACGAAATGATTCAGATTAAATTTTAATATTATATGACGAAGATATTAATAAATAATAAATTTTATATCATATGATAAAGATATAATGGAATCTTAATATCATATGACAAACATAATAAAATTTTAATACTATATGATTAAGATATTAATTAAATTTCAATATCATACGATAAGCATACAAATAAAATTTTAATATTATATTATAAATATATTAATAAAATTTTAATAATTTCTTATGGAGATATTAATAAAATTTTAATATGTGATAAAGATTAAATTTGAATATCATATGCCAATCATATTAATAAAATTTTAATATCATATGACGTAGATGTAAATGGAATTTTTATATCGTATGCGTCAAATGTTTATTAAATTTCAATATCATATGACGAAATGAAATCTTAAGATAATATAACAAAGACATAAATGAAATTTTGATATCATATGACAAATATATTAATAAAATTATTATATTATATACCGGATATATTAATGAAATGTTAATATCATATGAACAAGATATGTCTTAATATTTTTATATCTGTTAACAGAATATTTAAATATCATATGACTGTGATATTAATATAATCGTAATATTATATTAAGACGATCTTAATCGAAATTAAACATCACATGACGAAGATAGAATGAAATTTTTATATCATTTGATGGAGAGGTTAATAGAATATTTTAATCTTATACGACAAACATATTAATAATGTTGTATATTTTATTAAGACGATGATAATGAACATTAAATATCACATTACAATCGTATTAATGAAATTATAATATCATATGACAAAGATAATAGTGATATTTTTATTTTAATATTATATGACAATGATATTGATAAAATGTTAATATTATATAACGACGAGCTTAATCAAATTTTCATATTATATGATGAAGATATTAATGAAATCTTAATATCATATGATTAAGACATAGGTAAAATTTTAATATTATATAACGACGAGCTTAATCAAATGTTCATATCATATGATGAAGATATTAATGAAATCTTAATATCATATGATTAAGACATAGGTAAAATTTTAATATCATGTGACATGTCTTTTTTCACTCTAGTTGCATTTTAAAAAGCCAAACGCTCTCATATTAAGATGGCATTTATACAAATAATAGCTGCCGCTTTCATAAAAAACAATCTTTAAATTGTGATAATTAAATCTCAATTCAGTTATTTTTTCATTTAATTGAAAATGTTATAAATTTATATTGAAACAATAATGTTATCAGCTTCATATTCAGACAAAAGTGTTATAAATTTATATTGAAACAATAATGTTATATATAAGCTCCATATTCATATAAATTTATATTGATAAAATAATGTTATATATAAGCTCCATATTCATATAAATTTATATTGATAAAATAATGTTACATATAAGATTCATATTCATAAAAATTTATATTGAAACAATAATGTTATAAGCTTCATATTCAAACAAAAATGTTATGAATTTATATTGAAACAATAATGTTATATATAAACTTCGTATTCATATAAATTTATATTGAAACAATAATGTTATATATAAGCTTCATGTTCATATAAATTCATATTGAAACGATAATGTTATATATATGTTATATTCAGACAAAAGTGTTATAAATTTATATTGAAACAAAAATGTTATAAATTTATATTGAAACAATAATGTTATATATAAACTTCATATTCATATAAATTTATATTGAAACAATAATGTTATATATATGTCATATTCAAAAAAATGTTATAAATTTATATTGAAACAATAATGTTACATAGAAACTTCATATTCATATAAATTTATATTGAAATAACGATGTTATATATACGCTTCATATTCATATAAATTTATATTGAAACGATAATGTTATATATATGTTATATTCAAACAAAAGTGTTATAAATTTATATTGAAACAACGATGTTATATATACGCTTCATATTCATATAAATTTATATTGAAACAATAATGTTATATAAAGAAGCTTCATATTCGTATAAATTTATATTGAAACAATAATATTATATAAAGAAGCTTCATATTCATATAAATTTATATTGAAACAATAATGTTATATATAAGCTTCATATTCATATATATTTATATTGAAACAATAATGTTATATACATATGTCATATTCAAAAAATGTTATAAATTTATATTGAAACAATACTGTTATGTATAAGCTTCATATTCATATAAATTTATACTGAAACAATAATATTATATATATGTCATATTCAAATAAAAATGTTATAAATTTATATTGAGACAATAATGTTATATATAAGCTTCATATTCATATAAATTTATATTGAAACAATAATGTTATATATATATATATGTCATATTTAAACAAAAATGTTATGGATTTATATTAAAACAATAATGGTATAAGCTTCATATTCAAACAAAAATCAAAACGTTATTCATTTAAAACAAAAACACCTTTTAAATGGTTTGGATTTTGGTTGGATAACAACTTTTTCTCGTGTTTGTATCTCAAAAGAAAATCTTCATAAAAAACAGAAACTCTGCTGGAATCGGAAGAAAACAATATCCATAGCAAAATTAGATGGCTAACGTTTATGAAAGGGCATTGAATTTGTGAATGCTAAAATGTTAAACATTTAAAAGATATTTTTCATAAATGCATTCGTTTTCATTTTTTTTTCTCCCAAACAAAATTTAGTCATCTGGAAATTTAATTTGATTTTCATAAAAATAAGCAATCTATTAAGGTTAAATGTCCCTTAGTGACTTCTTGGCCACATTATATATACATATATATACAGGTATATATATATATATATATATATATATATATATATATATATATATATACAGGTATATATATATATATATATATATACATATATATATACACATATATATATAAATTCTATGCGTTGATGACTTTGACCAATTGTGCAAAATAATAATTAATTAATTGCTATATACTTATATGCCAACATTGATCCGAAACAATTGCACGCAAGCTGTTATTAATAAAAACATTTTGAAATAAGTAACAATAACATGAATATATTCTTCTCGTAGAGTGGTATTTGTAATATATATATATGTGTGTGTGTGTGTGTGTGTGTGTGTGTGTGTGTGTGTGTGTGTGTGTGTGTGTGTGTGTGTGTGTGTGTGTGTGTGTGTGTGTGGGTGGGTGTGTGTGTGTGTGTGTGTGTGTGTGTGTGTGTGTGTATGTGTGTGTGTGTGTGTGTGCGTGTGTCTGTGTATTTAATTATTTTTAATTTTCATATTTTATGAAAATTCATTTCACTTATTGTGTTCCGTTTTTTATAAGTTATAAATGTTAATTTCATCTTGTTCAGTTTTTTATTTTCTTTATTCCTTAACGTCATATGAACCACCGCAGCTGAAAAGTTTTAGGGCATAGTTTTTTTTTTTCAACTAAATAATCCGCGTTTGTTCATTGATCATAAATAATTCACAAACAGATGTACCGCTGTATTACAGCTTATGGGTGTTGCTAGACTATCATGCATCCTGAACTAGGGATTGAACGTATAACCAATCTAGTTGATAATCGGCAGTTCTAACCTTCGGCCAGTTGGGATCGGTGCCCGTAAACGACTTCATCAAATACCTATTTATATAAACATTAGTCCACCGCGTTTAAAGTATACGGCCTGTTTGTTATTTTGGGGGACGGGTTAAGCAAGAAAAGAGCTTCGCATAAACCATAATTAAGTATCGGGTGAAAATCATTTTACGGCAGTGTCCTACCCAATGAAGGGAGAATGAAAACAATTTAAAGCAACTATGATACATATATTCCTACAGATTTACTTTTAAAATATGTTTAAATATGAAAGGGCTGGCTGCTTCAATCTAACTCCATCCATAGGCGAATGGTGTTTTTTTTTTAATTGTTAAAGGAAAGAAGCTTAGTCTTGGCATCATTAAATGTTCCCATCCACTTAGGGATTATTATACTTCATACTAGAGGTTGTTTTTTATAGTTTCTGACACTGCCTTAGCTCCGTGTCTCTTTCTTCTCATATCTATTATACAGAGTGTGTGTTCGCTAAAATAAGTAGCTGATTTATAAATGCGGTACTTGGTAACATATTTTAAAGCTAAGTAGATATTATTAAATAGAGGAAGGTTTCAAAATTTATTTAGTATCGTGCATATATAATGGACAAGCAGAGAGGCCTGATGTTGCCCGGGATTGAATGATGATCAATGAATGTTTCACACTCCCATATATTTATTGCCATCGAAATCAATGAAATCGTCAATTTTTCAATCAAATTGTTTGATTGGCTGGGTAGTTGGGAACCCATCGCGGTGCACGGAGAGGAAGATTCACATGCCTCTCTGCAGTGATTAGTCCACAATACATTGTAGTCTTTATTGCACTTTAGAGAACCTACTGTTGATTTTATAAAATCATTCACTTATATATATATATATATATATATATATATATATATATATATATATATATATATATATATATAATGGCTTGAATTAGTTTAAAATGCAAAAGTCAAGCATCATGCTTCAATTATGCTTTAAACAAAAATACTCATTTCGAAAGCTCCCCCTGTCATATCAAAGAACCTACTGTTGATTTTATATGCCAGTCTTTTGGCTTGTGTGGTAATAAAACTTCTCAAATGCACTTGTGATGTTAGGTTGTGTAAGGTGTTAACATTGGTTAAAATTGTCTGTTTCTTCTTTCATTTGATTATTTTGATTATCGATTATTGATACGTATCGAAGACATTGCGACACAAACCTATTTAGGAACACTACTAGATACATAAAGTACCTTCGTGTGACATTACATACAAAATCGACCCAGAGGGACCAATCTTACACAGACACATACACAGAGAACGTAAAGTAAAGATGTGGGTCATACTTTTTTGAGGGCCCAGGCACACAATCCTGAAAATAATAAATAAAATAATTATCTGGAAATTCTATCAGCAACGTTTTCTAATTACACATATACTGATGAATGGTTTCAGCTTGATGCGCTACAGCCCATACTTCACGTAAAACCATTTGCTGAACAGCCGATTCATAACTGATTTCACACGAGACAGATATTCCTCGTAAGCTAGGTAACCTATGTGTTCCATTTAATCTTCTTCCTTTAGAGTTTTGTTAATGGAAAAATATTTCGTAGTGCACGATCCAACATTGCCTAATTGAAAAATATGATTTAAGCAGCAATTAGTCTTGTTGATCCTCATACTCTGCAGAATATGATAGCGAAATTTGGTGTTTGGCTTTGATGAGTGTATTGAGTCTGGTGATATGTCAGGCAGAATATTATTTTTTTAATAAAATTATGTTTTAAACTTTGCTCTATCAAAAAAAATATATTTAGACTTTCTGGCCGTAATTGCTAATAAATTACAGTATTTATAATCGACTACTTTTTAACGCCACCTCGACGAAAAATGAATCTATTCTAATGCAAGGCAATGCCAGAGACCCTGTACTTTTTTTTAATACTATTGTATACCGAGAAAGGTACTCTGCGTTGCTCGATATATAAGATGTGTTTAAGATACAGGATATACTTGATATGGAATCGCGAAGCCAGAATCTCAGCTTTACCTGCTAATGCCCTTAAAATAAATATAGGTTGCATTATATTATCAAGGAAATAAACCCGGAGTTAACCGGGAATACGTAAAAACTATGTAGTTTATAAAACATATTCCATTTTTATTAATTTAAAAATACGCAATCATAGAAATATTTTATTGGCATTATTATTATTAGGTCACAAGGAGTTTTCTTACAGGTCATCAAAGATCTCTCCTGGAAAATAGCCTGTGGTGTTTCCTGGAAGCTTATTATTATTATTATTATTATTATCATTATTATCATTATTATTATCATTATTATTATTATTATTATTATTATCATTATTATTATTATTATTATTATTATCATTATTATTATTATTATCATTATTATTATTATTATTATTATTATTATTATTATTATTATTATTATTATATTAATAGTATTGCTTTCGTTGTTGCTTTTATTATTAGTATTTCTTATGATTTTTATTGTTATTATTGTTGTTGTTGTTACTATTATTATAATTATTATTATTCACTTCTTTCTTCTTCTTCTTCTTCTTCTTCTTATTATTATTATTATTATTATTATTATTATTATTATTATTATTATTATTATTTATACAATATTTTGCTTGTTCTTTCCTTAGTCCGTACGTTACGCTTTAGAAAAATACCAAATACAAAATCAAACTGCTTCAAAAAAAAGAGATAAAGAAGGAGGTAGCGAGAGAAGTTTCAAGATTATTTTTTAACTCTTTTTAGGCATGCCTGAGCAGCGCTAAATACACGTGTTAGTGCTAACGACAACAACAACAACAATAATAAAAGCAAAAACCTAACTTGACCAAATCAAAAATATGTAACTCGGCACAAGTAGAACCCATGTCTACGATGATCACTGAAAATGAATTAATTTTCGGACCACCTAAAACCAAACTGACTCTTGGAGTCCCAAAGGACCGACTTACTAATCCCCTTCCTTCCGATCTCCTGGAATATATGTACATCCTACACATCTGGTCTTGAGATAAAGTAAATGTCTATAATGATTTGGAGAGTAGAAGCTGAGCTTTGGATTTACTATCGCCAGCCACGTAATTCTCGGTTCCCTTATTTTTGTCCTTTAATCCTCACATTCCAAAAGCGATGTACTGACAAAGAGGGGGGAATTGCCGTTCTCCAGGTTAGAATTCATGCCATCTAACATTGACTAAGTTTTGACCATGAAATTTTATTTTTATTTCTTTACTTTTCAGCTCTTTACACCAAATAGTTTCATGCCTTGTCTTCGGCAATTTCCTCAAAAAACAAAGCAAAACAAACAAAAAAAACAAACAAACAAACAACAGTCGTCCCCATTCGATCAACCAGAAGATAACGGCAATCAGTGTCAACTAAACAGAGCCTATGTAAGGATAATCTAAAAAATTACTTTTCTCAGGTACATTGCTTTCGGATTGAGCCACTCCTGTTTAAAGAAGCTTATATACTCTTGCCTAACTAACAGAACATAACACCACGGAGATATATTTGCACACACTTTTTTTTTAGATATCCCTGAGCAACGCTGGGTATTGGTGCTAGTGTTTGCGACAACAACGAATAGAACAGAAGGCAATAATCTATCAAAGTAATTAGTATAAGCTAAAATGCGCATATGTAATCGAGTTCGTCTGGTTTATTGAATTCTATTAAACGACGTCACGCAGTAACTGATAGAGCAACGATTTTATTGGACAATTCATGTAATTACTCTATTTTTTCATCCCGTCTAGTGTACGTTCGTATTAATCAACTTCTAACGCGTTTCTTTACTAATTACTTACCTTAATTAAATTTTTGACATTGTTCTCATCATTGTTTGCATTATGGGTCATGTCTTTTAGGAAAGAAAACTAAACATTTGTATTAGAACCGACTGAAATAAATGAGGAGACAGAAAACCTGGGGAACGATCAGAATGAAGACTATATATAGTTGAATCCTAAATAGCGTTTTGCGTTAATAACGTCTGGCTTGCCTGAAATCTGTCGGGTTCGCCACGCGTTGCGTTGCGTTGCGAACAGCCTCGTTTTAATGAACTTTCGAGAAATAAATTGATGACGATTACTTGCGATTTGCTATCACTCTGCGTACCAGATCTAGTGTGGAATTCCCACAGGTGCCGTTGTGGTTAGGCAATAAACGTATATGGACTCCACACCTTTTTCAGTAGAAGTAGAACCAGAACCCGTAGATATCCTGGACATAATGCTTTTAATAATATAATCTGATCGTCTCTATATATCGCCAACTTTTACTCGATCCTCGAACTGTTTGCCTCGACAGCAGGGCTGACAAACGGCCCGATTATGATTTCTTTTGCAAACGGCAAGCCACTTATTGTTTTATTTTATTTGTTTTTTATTACATTTTCACCTCAAACAAGGCACATCGCCACTTTGTTGTAGAGGGCTACTATCAGGGACAAAGCATCAGATGAACTGTGTAGGGGGTTGGGCAGCAAGATGTCGGTTCACGTTACACTTGATCTTCTGCATGTCAGTGCAGTTGGGGAAGCCAGGATCCGGAAGGGAATTTCAAAGTCTAGCTGTTCTGGGGAAGAAACTACTGGAGTAGAATACTCTCTTCCATCTAAGGATCTCTACCGTGAAGGGGTGGGATTTAGCTGATTGTCGGATTTGTGGGGGGTATTTACGTCAAGGGGGCACAAGTGCTTGCAGTTCGTCAAAGAATTCACCGTTAAAGTACTTGTAGAACAAGCAGAGGGATACAACATTTCGTCGATAGGACAGAGGCTGAAGTTTAGATGACAGTTCAGGACCTATCAGATTACCTACTCTTTTTTTAACCTTGTTTAGGAGCGAGAGACTAGTGGCAGATGCACCAGCCCCAATATGACAACAATACTCCATACATGGGCAAATGGTGGCCTTATAAAAGCACAGGATACTTTCGAGCCTTAGTAGCTTTCTAGCATGGTAAAGAGAGCCTACCTTCTTCGTAGCGGTCCTGGCAATGCTTTCAATGTAATTGTTCCAACTCATGTTTCCTGCGAACGTTACGCCGAGGAGTCATTAGCCATTGCTATTGGTGGTATGGAAAGTTTCTTGTAGTTATTGAAGGAAACGAGTTTAGCCTTGGCAGCATTGAGTGTGATCATCCATGTTTGTCCACATTCCACTACAGATTGGAAGTCATCCTCTAGTGTCTCTGCCATTTTTTTAGATATGTGTTCATTTGTTTTCCTGTCGCGTCCGTATAGAGAATGGTGTCATCAGCATATATACCCATCTCACAGACAATTTTGTTAGAAAGGTCATTTATGAATATTAGGGATAACGGAGGCCCAAGGATAGACCTCTGAGGCACCCCCGCATTTATATCATATTGTTTAGATGGACGACCGTTGAGGACAACCTGGATTTTTCTCTTATCTAAGAAGGATTTAATTGTTATGTATTCTTCCAATGATACCGTATGATCTAATTTTCTTGAGAAGGCCCTCATGCCATACTCTGTCAAAAGCCTTAGATACATTCTAGAGCTACCGCTCTACCCTCCCCGCTTTGTCCAATGAATGGTATATACGTTCTGAGATTATAGTTAGGATGTCTGCTGTGGAACGGGCTTGCCTAAATCCATATTGATGGTCAGTCAGAAGTTTAGCATCTGTAAGGTGATGGACTAGAGCTTGGTTAATTATGGTCTCAAATATTTTGGCGAAAAGTGGGAGGAGGCTAATGGGGCGATAATTTACTGGGTCAGTTATGCGACTTGGATTTGTGCCGACACTTTTCCACACTAGTCACTGAGAAAATCGGCAAGAAACTCCGGATATGCAACAGATTCAGTAGGGACTCGCAAACAACATGAATATGCCGTTCTTCTCCGTATATTTGTGTTTCAGCTGAAAAAAATGGTTCCCGTCTTGGGGAAGCTCCATGTATTGACAACCTTCTAGGATTGACCTTCACTCCTGATCTGAAATGGAACGCATACATCAAATCTGCTGCCAAGATCGCTGGAAAAATGATTAACGCACTCTATTTTTCCAGTCGGCATCTCACTATTGATGTAATCGTCTATCTGTATAAGAACCAGATACGTCCTAAAATGGAGTACTGTTGCCACACCCGGACAGGAGCTGCTTGGCACGCCCTATCTAGCCTTGATATGGTTAAAAACCAGTTTAAAAACCTAGTAGATTATGCCCTTTTCTATACTCTGGAACCTCCTTCTCACAGAAGAAAGGTTGCGCGCCTGTCTGCTCTATCGTTATTTTCAAAACAAGTGCTCAACTGAACATCAGTCCATAGTCCTTCCTTGCCAAACATTCGCAAAAAAACATTCGACTAGCTACAACCACTCTGTCTGTGCCTAAATATAAACAAAAGTTCGATTAACAAAACTGCTTTCGCAGAACTGCTCGCCTGGTAGCCTGCTTAGTTATTCTTTAGTTGATTAGAACATGGTAGCCTTCAAATCCAATGTAAACACGTTCTTGTTGAGCCGTTCCTATAAATAATCAAATATTTCACAATTTATATGATTGACCACTACCACCTAACATTCATTAACTTATTCTCGAGTGGCCTTCGAGCCTTGATAAGTAATGATTCCCAAGTAAAATGACGAACGGACGAATAAACGCACGATACGCCTAGCTTCCAAATAGGCTTCGTCTCTTAATAACGCACTTCACTGAAACATTTCGTCAAAATGGAGCTTTATGAATGCCTTTTTTATCGTCATTATTCATGAATACGCTTTGAGCCTGCTCTCGACCTGTCAAGTTAGCCAGACATATGATGAATCTGCCTGATAATCAATGTTATTGTTATTTGTTAATTGAGTGTTTAAAGCAAATAAAACCTTATAGGTTGCGCTGTTCAAATAACACGCATGCAAAATCAAAGTGAAATCATTTTCGTCAAAATAAAGTAATGTATTTTGATTATAAGTATACTAAAGATTCTAGATATGCGGAACATCTTGGCCTTCGGGTTAAGATCAAAGTGTAGTATCTGTTCTTCAGATCTACACTTCATTTTTTTGTTATCTGTCAGTGGAGGAGAAATCCTTCACGACTGAGACAATCTTTATTTTTGTTCCTTATCTCCAAATTAAAAAACGACCCTGGTGTCTAACTCTGTCCCGTGGGGAGGGGTTGTAAATAGGAACATAAGAATAATAGCCAAAAGATTCATTTGCTTTTTTTTAATATTATCTTAACGGCCTACTAAAGACTGTTTTATATTCTTTAAATCCTGTATCTGTCGTAGCGTAAGCGTAAGGAGAAGAGTTATTACATTACACTCATGCTTGTATTTTAGGTCTCGAAATGGAAGATAACCCAGAGCATTACTGATATGTGTTACAATGAAGAAATACGCTACAAAAATAAGTCGTCGTGTATTGGGAAAATGCTGTTACAGAACGAGAAATGTTTTCCTCGATTCGGAAATGGAAACATTTCAGTACGAGACCATCTTTGCTCTGTTCAGCCAAAGATGATCGACAGCGACCAAATGAAAGTCGTAGTTAGACAGGATTACGGTTTGACAACCAGAAAACTTATAGATATTTTAAAGATGTCTAAATCGACCGAAGAAAATTATTTGCATAAAATTAACGATGTATCTAGTTCCTCATTCCTAAAAATAGCAAATAATCTGTTTTCCCAGCCCAATATATAAAATAACATATCCGGGAATAAAAAATATATTGAAAGCCAAATAAATGAAAATACATATTACTGTCGTCGAATATAGTTTTACTATTGTGCCTAAACCTACTTTCAAATAATGGTTAATAAAATGTACCTACTGAACAATATCCACGAGTATTTCAGTCTCTTTGTACACGGAGTTTGTCAGAACAACCTAGCATAAGAATGCTCCTCTACACGAGAAAACCCTTACTTAATACTCAAAATCACATAGTATTCGAAGCCCAAATACTATATGCTCTGTATGAATACCCAAACTGGCCAATACGAGATATGGAACATAATCTCCGAGTAATTCTGTCTCTAATAACAGCCCAACGTAGGAAAATCCGCCAGACTAGACGAATTCTTGTCCTAAATTAGTTGGAAACACCACCAGACTAAACGAATTCTGGTCCTAAATTTCGTTAAAAACAAGAAACCGGAAGAAAGGTAATATATTATATCATATTTAACTGGTCAATTTGAAAGAAAGAAGTTCTGATTTTAAACAGAATAACGAATTAAAATCAATCAATCAACCAATTAGCTAGTCAATTTCTGCAACAGTTATTCGTGAAGCTCAAAGAAAAATCTGGAATTCAAGCGTAAATCACCCAAGTATGAAGGATTTAATTATGTCTTCTTCCAGTGATACCGTATGATCTGATTTTCTTGAGAAGACCCTCATTCCATACTCTGTCAAAAGGAGTTCTGATTTTAAACAGAATAACGAATTAGATTTTGAAGAATAAAAAATAATTGAAGCCGTATTCAATAATATCCACTAAGACGAGGTGTGAAGGAATCATCGAAAGTCTAAAAGTCAATAAATCCACAAAATCAAAAAATCTAATCCGTCCAGCGACTGGGAAATAATATAATTAAAAAAGCCAGCTTAAACAAAATGAAAATATTCAGCCTATATTATTATCACAGAGAACCAATTAAAAAATGAAAATATTCAGCCTATAATATTATCACAGAGAACCAATTAAAAAATGAAAATATTCAGCCTATAATATTATCACAGAGAACCAATCAAAAAATGAAAACATTCAGCCTATATTATTATCACAGAGAACCAATTAAAAAAATGAAAATATTCACCCTATATTATTATCACGGAGAACCAAATAAAAAATGAAAATATTCAGCCTATATTATTATCACAGAGTACCAATTAAAAAATGAAAATATTCAGCCTATAATATTATCACTGAGAACCAATTAAAAAATGAAAATATTCAGCCTATATTATTATCACAGAGAACCAATTAAAAAATTAAACAAATAAAATAACTACATTTTTAGATACGCTACTACGTTATATCATGCTTTTTAAGATTTCCTTCCTATAAGTTCCACAGGTTTCACAAAAGTTTTTTATCTGGCGTCGAGTCATCTTTTATGGAGAAAAAAGGAATTTAAATAGCCGCACGGTGTCAGTATTCACAGTGCCACACTATTCCGGGGATTGTTAGCAAGCTGAAAAGATTGGTATTACGACAAACATTTTGCAATATTGTTACTGGATTTATAAGGAATATTGTTAATTCTAGCTTGTTCGATTTTTACGTAGATGGTTCGCGTATTCTTAACTTTTTAAATATTTTCTCAGTCTTTATCATTTCTGTGTTATTAATTAAGATTTGTTTTAAAAGGAAAGAAGCATTTGTGTTATTTATTTATTTATTTATTTTTTTTGTTATTGTAGAGTTTGATAAATTGCACTTGAATCTACATTATGCATTGTAAGGCGGCAAGATATGGTAGTGGCTGTATAACCAACATAACTATCTGTTTAAAGATTAGTATGAGAGATAACCTCTCTCAGA
>NC_136524.1:5318863-5331363 GCF_053919585.1 Euprymna scolopes
AAATGGGGGGGGCGTGAATTTAAAAAAAACGTTTGTCTAAAATATTATATTCGGTTTATTGGAAAGAACATAAAATTTCACATTGACCCTGAAAATATCGTAAAAATAGAATCAATAGAAAAATTTTGATAGATTTTTAAAATTTAAAAATATTGAGTTTAAAAATTGAAAAATATTGAGTTCGGAAAATTCATTACTGTTTTAAAAAAAAATAAAAATATTTTTATTACTTTTAAAACAACTGTAATAGTTTATTTTGGAAGTATAATCCATAAAGAAAATAAATAACCCACTTTTAACAGAGAAATTACGAGATTTTTATATTGTATTCGCAGTTTCGTGTTAGGGGTGTCAAAAATTCCTACAAAAATTCTGATACTGCTACAATAGCGCTAGTAAAAACTATAATAATCGGTATATAATTATTAATTACAATAATAATTAAAAATGCTGCTAAATATAAGAATACCAGCTGCAATATTAGTAAAAATATAATAATTAATGCAAAGATAGAAATGTCATCAACATTAATAATGATAATAACAGTAATAATAATAACATAACTACTACTACTACTGCTACTACTACTACAAATAATCATAAAATTGACTATAATAATGATAACAATAATAATAATAATAATCTCACCTGACCGCTTACCATTGATTTTTTGCCAGCGAAAATAATTAGTAAGCGCCAATTGCGATAATGCAAATTTATTTGCAAATGCCATCGAAAGAGGGGAAGCGTACTGGAAATCTGAGAAGATTGTTGTTACTCAGCTTCTCAAAACGCTACTGTTTTAATGACCTGTGTGAAAGGTTCTGTGAGCCAATAATAATAATAATAACAATAATAATAATAATAATAACAATAATAATAATAATAATAATGATAATAATAACAACAATAAAAATATAATAAAAATAACAATAGTAATAACAACAACAATAATAGTAATAACAATAATAATAACAATTATAATAATAAGGATGATAAAAAGATATAACAATAGTGATAAAATAATATTAATAATAATGAAAAGAACAATAATAATAATGATAACAATAAGTATGATAATAAAAACAACAATAATAATAGCAATAATAATAATAACAATAATTATAATAATAATAATAACAATAATTATAATAATAATAATGATAAAAAGACAATAATAATAATGATAACAATAATTATGATAATAACAACAACAATAATAATGATGATAATAATAATAATTAGAACAATAATAATAATAACAATAATAATAATGATAATAATAATATTAATAATATAAAAAGAACAATAATAATGATAATGATAATATTAGTAATAATGATAATGACAATAAAAATAATAAAAAGAACAATTATGATAATCACGATAATAAAAATATAAATAATAATAAAAAGAATAATAATAATGATACTAAAATTATAATAATAAAATAATAATAATATTAAATAGGGACAACATAATAATGATGATAATAATAATATAAAGAACAACAATAGTAATAATAGTGATAATAGTATGATAACAATGATAATAAGACTAATAAAATGGAAAATAATAATAATGATAATAATAATATTAATAATAATAAGTATAATAAGAAAAAGAACAATAATATTAATAATGAAATTAATAACTATAATAATAACAATAATAGTTATTATATATATCAATATAATGATAACGATAATGATAATAATATTAATAATAAAAATAACAATAATAGTAACAACAATAATAATAACAAGAATAAAATTAATAATAACAATAAGAACAATAAAAAATATAACAATAATAATAAGCATAACAATAAAAATAATAGCCATAATAATAACAATAATAACAATAATAATAATAACAATAATAATACTACTAATAACAACAATAATAATAATAACAACAACAATAATAATAACAATAAAAACAATAACAATAATAATAACAACAGTAATAATAACAATAAAATAATAACAATAATAATAATAAAATAATAACATTAACAACAATAATATTAACAATGATAATAACAATGAATATAACAACAATAAAATAACAATAAAAACAATAATAACAATAATAATAATAATAATAATGATGATGATAATAATAATAATAATAATAATGATGATAATAATAATAATAATAATAATAATAATAATAATAATAATACAGAGAAATAACATATAAGTTCACTTATTCAAATGAAAAAAAAAACTGCTTAATGTATATGGTCGATTTGAAACGTTTCGTAAGAACCTAAAAGGAACTAAAGACACTAATAAATATAACCAAAATGATGTGTCAGGATATCCGAATGGAATTTTTAATGGAATATTAAGAACTGTTGGCTATAAAAAGGAGGAAACAGGAGGCAATGGAAGATGAGTGTACTAGATAAAAATGAAATTGACAAATATTTGGATATTTTAGAAGCAGACATTATCAAAGCAACAGAAATGAAAAAGAAACTTGGAAATGGATATCTTAGGAGAACGTTAAATAGAAATTAAACTAAATATTAGAAAACTAATAAAAGACATGGACAGTATGACTAGTAAGATACTCTGGAACGTGGAAAGGAGAACTGGAGCACCCTAACCAGAAGACCAGAGAACTTATGAACATGCACAATGCACTACACCCAAAGACTAATGCTAATCGACTCTACGTAAGTGGGAAAGAAGGGAGAAGAGGATTAGTTTGTATAGAATATTATGTGAATGACACTGAACGGATGAAAAGAAAGAAAACTAAGACGTAATGAATGAGATGAGAAAATAAACTTGGGAAGAGAAACAGCTATATAAACGATCCATAAGGAGTACAAAAGAAACAGCTATACAAACGATCCATAAGGATGTTAAAAGAAACAGCTACACAAAGGATCAATAAGGATTACAAAAGAAACAGCTACACAAACGATCCATAAGGATTACAAAAGAAACAGTTACACAAAGGATCCATAAGGATTACAAAAGAAACAGTTACACAAAGGATCACTAAGGATTACAAAAGAAACAGCTACACAAACGATCCATAAGGATTGCAAAAGAAACAGCTATACAAACGATCCATAAGTATTACAAAAGAAACAACTACACAAATGATCCATAAGAATTACAAAAGAAACAGCTATATAAACGATCCATAAGGATTACAAAAGAAACAGCTATACAAACGATCCATAAGGATTACAAAAGAAACAGCTACACAAACGATCCATAAGGATGACAAAAGAAGCAGCTACACAAACGACCCATAAGGATTACAAAAGATGAAACGAAAAAACACTTGAACATGGCTACGAAAATGACACCTAAACAAAAACAGAACTGAACCCTTAAAAGCAGTCGCACTAGATAACGCCAGTAGAAGCAACTAAATCAAATCAGAAATCGAAAATACACAAGAAAACAGCAAACGCTGACTCTGTGGGCAAAGAGACGAAACGATAAACCACATAATAAGCGAACTAGCTCAAAGAATCCAAGAATAGACACAGAAAAAGTGAGGAAAGTAGTACACGGGGTTTTATAGAAACAATTGCATGTTGATTACAGAGACAAATGTTTGTAGTACTTGATAACAAATTCACAAAATTCTATGGGACATGGATGTCCAATCAGATAAACCAATCCAAGCGAAAACGCCAGATGTCATAATAGTTAATAAGAAGGACATGTCCTACCAGATCGTAGATTTCGCCGCTCCAGCAAACCACAGGGTCAATGACAATAAGACGGAAAATCGAAGCAAATATACCCAACTTGCCAGAGCCTAAAGGAATATGTAAAATGAAGAAAGTTTATATAATATCAACAATAGTAGGAACTCTAGACACAATCCCGAAAAACTTTGAAAAAAAGAATGGAAGAAATTAGAATCATAGAGAGAGGTGGGCTGAGAAGATACAATGGATAACAATAAAATACAACTGAAATATTAAGGAATTCCCTTGAATACGAATACTAATGTAAATGAGCTACAAATGCTAACCCTAACCCTAACCCTAACCCTAACCCTAATCGGACATATAGAAAATGCAACAGAAGTTAAACAAAAGCACAAACAAACATGTCATCATTCCAAATGACTTGGAAATCAGAATTAAGGAAAAGAGTGAGATAATGCAGCAAACGGTAATGCTTGAAACAGCTGACATCTTAAGGAAACATTTAAACGCCGAAACTAATATTCAAGAGCGATAAATACTAACCGATGATATATAAACTGGGACAGAAATAAAACATAAAGATAGAGGAATATTACATGGAGTTTAGAAAACTGAAATTGCAAATTTGTAAGTTTAATTACCCCCCCCCCCGAAAAATATTGCTGTATTGGCATCAACTGTCGCAGCATCTAATAGTCAGGAAGAGTCAAGGAGGATGGAAATATCGAGGAGAGATAGTACTAAACATAACTCACCTGGATGAGGGTGAAGAAGACTGGTGAGTCTTATTGCCACCCAAATCCCTGTGAAGACCGATGGTGATTGCAAATGTGACGTCAATGATAAGTGGCTCTTCGGTAACGTAAATCCATTTACAGGTTATTAAAAGGGGTGGAGAGTACTGTAAACCTGGAGAGACTTGTTGTCAATCAGACTCTAGGAAACACCATCGGTTGATATGAGCGAGTACTGTCTGATGGTGACCTCTGTGAGAACTCCTAGTAAGTATAATAATAATAATAATAATAATAATAATAATAATAATAATAATAATAATAATAATAATAATAATAATAATAATGAGAAGAAGAAGGAGAAGAAGAAGAAGAAGAAGAAGAAGAAGGAGGAGGATATAAAAGTAAACGACGATGGTTAATAGATAAAGTATGAGAAAAGAAATACGTAATAGTAAGTAATAATAATGGTACCGTATATGATTTTTCAAAATATTATTTAAACTATTTGATCATACCATGATTATTGAGCGAATCGTTTACTCGCTAGAAGTTCACACGCGAGCGAGTTATTCTGAACAAATAATATTTATTATCTATAATTTACAGTCACAGGCCTCAAAAATTAGAAGGGATTCTTAGTAGAATTCCCAATGCTAGACATATTGTTAGCTCCAAGGTCATGTCCAGCAAATATACCACAAACACACTAGTCACACTTACAGCTGAAAATGTCGAGGAAGTTGACAACTAAGGAAGGTTATGAGAAACGACGTTGATATTCTCCCCAAAATCAAACGGAGAATTGAGTTTGGAGTGATTGCTTTATACCATGGCTGTTATTGGTATTTGGTAGCAAAACATTTCCACTTAATAATGCAGCATTAAACAAAAAAAACTAAGAGTGGCACTATGCTTGGTATTAGTTTATGTGAAAGAAAAAAAAACACCTGGATCAGACAGCAAACTGGAGTAAACAACACCATCATTACCATACGAACGACAAAACATAGATAGGCAGGTAGCCTTTCGTGACCTTTAAATAATAGGTGAACATACAAAGCGGCAAAATGGACATCGAGACAATGGAATAAGAAGAAAAGCAAAAAACCTGGTATAGATATGACCTCAACAGCCAACTGGGTGCTACGTGACAACATCTAGGAGAAGATAAAATAAAGTGAGACCAGAGTCGTGCCTCCTTAGAGAGTGTCAAAAACACTAATGTTGATATTTATTTCAATAGTCTTTTTAGTATGTTGTATTATATATATATATATATATATATATATATATATATATATATATATATATATATATATATATATATATATTATTACATTTTCACCCCAAACAAGGCACATTGCCACTTTGGTGTAAGGGGCTACTATCAGGGGAAACATCTACTGGGGTACTATGTAGGGATTAGGGCAGCGAGATGTTGGTTCACGTAGCACTTGAACTTATGCATGTCAGTACAGTTGGGGAAGCAGTGACCTGGAATGGAATTCCAAAGTCTAGCAGTTCTGGGGAAGAAACTACTGGAGTAGGAAGATATTTTACATGTAGGGATCTCTACAGTGTGGGGGTGGGATTTTGCAGCTTGTCGGGTCTGTCGAGGGTGTTCACGTCGTGGGGGCACAAGTGCTTACAGTTCTTCAGAGCATTCACCATTATAATACTTGTAGAACAGGCAGAGGGATGCAACGTTTCGACGATGGGACAGAGGCTGAAGTTTAGATGCCAGTTTAGGGCCTATCAGATTTGCGAGTCTCTTTTGAACCCTGTCAAGGAGCGAGAGACTAGTAGCCGATTCACCGGCCCAAATATGACAGCAATACTCCATACATAGGCGAATAGTGGCCTTATAGGGGTACAGTTGTTACACGGGTGTTAAAAGTTTTCTAGCACGGTAGAGAGAGCCCACCTTCCTTGCAGCGGCCCTGGCAATGCCCTCGATGTAATTGTTCCAATTCATGTTTCCTGTGAACGTTAGGCCAAGGAGCTTGAGAGACGTACTCTCAGGTAAAGAGTCGTTGGCCATTGCTATAGGTAGTAGAGAAGGTTTCTTGTAATTATTGAATGAAACCAGTTTTGTCTTGGTGGCATTGAACGTTACCATCCATTTTTGTCCCCATTCCACTACTGATTGGAGGTCATCCTCTAGTGTTTCTGCCATTACTTTAGATATATGTTCGTTTGTTTTCCTGTCGTGCCTGCTATAGAGTGTGGTGTCATCAGCATATATACCCATCTCAGAGGCAATCTTGTCGGGGAGGTCATTTATGAATATCAGGAACAGCAGAGGTATATATAATATATATATATATATATATATATATATATATATATATATATATATATATATATATATATATATATGCTTCTGTTCTTTGGTAAGATCCTTGTAATTACTAGATTTTCTATTTCGTAGACATTAACACTGGGAACTCTTAGAACGGAGAAATCTGCAATGTTGCTAATATTTTTAATCATTGACTACGTTCTCCTTGCTTGAATGGATTGTTGTGCTTTACCATAGAGTCCAGAATGCTCACCTAAATTTAGTTTTCTAATACTGTCTTTGTAGTGTGTGTGTGTGTGTGTGTATGTGTGTGTATGCGTGCGTGTGCGTGTGCGCGCGTGCGCGTGCGTGTGTGTGCCATTTGTCTAGCTGTTCAAAAGCAGCCGTGTGCATAATTTCCGGTAATCAATTCTCAGCGATGACAACAATGCATGTTCTGCCACACAGAAGTAGAGAGTATGAGCCACCTGTAAGATTCTACTATACAATACGCTACCAAGATATCTGCACTGCGCCATGTGTAAAATGTTGAATGTCGAATGCAGTAGTAAGTCCTGGGAACATATTCCAAAAATAACAGTCGGAAATAAGTCATACAGCATTCACCATGACGATGCAATTGATACAGCTACTTACCTAGAAAATGGAGTTGTTAAACCTGACATAATGAGATGGACAAGAGGGAGAAAGTATCAACCTTAGTTAAAGTCTGAGTTGCCAATCATACTTACTTAAATGGAGATGAGAGGAAAAAAGATAACTAAATTCCAAGGCCTTATGTACATAGGCAGAAACTTAAGAGTTTAGGAAGATCTCCGTCATGCTTGTAAATTAATTACGCTTAATTTACGCAGTGAATGAGTACAAAAAGGTTAGGGTTAGGGTTAGGGTTAAATGGATGGGTAAACTCTTAAAATATCTAAAATAGCAGATGAATATCTGGCATTATATCGAATGCCAATTTCCCAACAAAACAAGGATGAGATATTGAAAAAAAAAGTATATTGTTATTGGGGGGGGGCATTTCTTAATTTACCAACAAGTCACTACTAATCAGGGCTAATAGGCCACTTGAGGATAAAATTTATGAATGTAACAGGAGGAGAGTAAAATAACATGAGTATTCATAACAATGGAAAGAAGAATATTTAATAGGGCAGATAAACGAGTATTTGTATACATTAGACTTGAAAGACAACAAGTTGTAATTATCTTGGAAGTAGACCATTAGTATTGTGTTCCAGAAACGTATATTTCGTTGAAAGAAGCTTTGTTTTCTTTTAAGCACACAATGGGAAAAAGGAAATTACTAACAACTGCTGCAGCTAAATGAGTTTTTGTTGTGAATGGTTTAAGAATGAAACAATAAACTGAAGCTGAGTCGAGCACCTGTGGAACACTCTGTTCAGTCTGGAGAGACAGTGGATAAGCTCTGTATGAGCGTGTAATTGTAAAATCATACTTCTCCTGAATCAGCACTGCTTAATTCCAGTCGCAAGGAGGATCCATAACGACTGGAACAATGTCCAGATGAGAGGAGAGCAAATACAGCACCCGGTATTCCTAAATGCTAATTCAGGTTCAACGATTCTTTAATCGGCAGCCATTAAAATAAAAATAGAATAGAGAAAAAGTAGTAACCTGTCTTCTGTGGAAAAGAGGCTTTAGAGAAGAGAAGGGTACAACGTTTCAACCAGATGGACTAGGTTAGAGTTAGGGTTAAGGTTAGGGTTGGTTTGGATTGGAGAGTGAAAAGAAAACAGTATTTGGTATTGTTTGGACTAGGATGAAGCTGAAAGAACGTTCTTACGCTGGGATTAAACGGCCTATCGAGTGGGGCCAGTGTAACAAGTTTACATGAGCACATTCCATACAAATATTTGTAAAACAAGTGCACTGGTAGTGCATCATTGTGACGATGGGACAGAGGCTGTAGCTTGACAGATATTTCGCGACCTATTAGGTAGAAGACCCTTTTCTGGACATTAATAATGAGAGAGTAGTTGACGCTGCATCACCCAGGCGGGGGAACAATATACCATGTGTGAATAGAGGTTTTCTAGCGATGTGGGATACTGTTCGGTATACGTTTTTCGGCACAGTAAAGAAGAACCACCTTCTTTGCAGAACATTTGAAAATATTTTCAACGTATTTATTCTAGTTCATGCTACTTGTGAATCTCTGGTCGATTAGTTTAAATAATGAAGGCTTAGATGGGATGCTGTTAGATATTGAAATCTGTGGTTTATAAAGTTTCTTATAGTTGTTAAAGAAATTATGTCGGTTTTATTTTCTTACCATTCACTTATGTTCCTATGTCCCTAAATATTGGAGATTACTTTATAAGTATTTTTCAATTGCCTTTGATATGTTTAGGTTCGTATTGTTTGCATGTCGAGAATAAAGCTTGGAGCTGATTAGTGCAAGAATTTAGCTAATTTTGCCACGGATCCAACCAGTCTTTTGCAGCCTGCCTTTCTTTCAGATACCTGTAAATGACTTGTATGCAGATCTGTTTAGTCCATCAGAAATTCATTAAATATATCCATAACAATACCTAATCCTAAACCATAACAACAGATGCAATTGCAATACAGAAATGGCTTCAATCTGGGAACCCACAATCTCAATACTAGAGAAGCAAATGTTTCATGGAAATACCTCTAGACAAGGGCTGAAGACACTTGATGTCAGATGTGAAGCATACACTATTTCAAGGTTAACGTTAGGACATTATTATTAGCGTTAGATAGATATATTCTGAATCCGTAAACATAAATTCTTCCCCCTTTATCAAAACCATTGCTCATGGAATTAGAGGTCCAAAGGACAGAATAACAGAAACAAGAAGCTGCCGAAAATAAACCGTTTCTTTCTAATTTGCATGACTTAATTATTGTAAAGATGAACGCTATTAATCCACTGAACCACAGCACTGTCATTCTTCTTAATCTTCAAAATAACAGAAGGAACCCAGCAATAGCTCGCATGTAACATGGAACAACGAATGTAGTTGTTATAAAAAGTGTGAGAAGACAACAGGTTTAGATAAGCAACTCATAAAACTTGACCCATCCAGTTTGTACAAGCAAGACTGAACTGAATGCATATCCCTACCAATACAGTTCATATAATCAAGGCAGAAGAATAAGTCTACGAGGGGCATGCAATAAGTAATGCCCCTGACCCACTTCCAGTTATCTGATCTAGCTGAAATTTTCCATGTGCAATGATTTATATCTGTAGGGGCTATGTGGCAAATTACAGCTCTGAAATAATTGTGGTTTCTGTTTTACAGGTGTTTGAGCTGAGTCAGGTGTGAAATGGAACCTGTTGAATGTCGAGCAGTGATCCGGTTTTTGTATTTGAAAGGACGCACACCACAGGAGACATTTGATGAAATGAAAGAAACTCATGGTGATAATGCCCCACTATATGACCTTGTAAAACACTGGCCTCGTGAATTCAAACATGGCCGAAAGTCTGTGGAAACAGCTCCCATATCTGGTCGCCCCCCTTCTGCCATTGATGAGGCATCTGTCCGTCAAGTTGAGGCTGCCATTTTGGAAGATCGGCACATTACTATTCGCCAAATAGCCCAAGATGTCAAGATTAGTACAGGGTCTGTGGAAACTATCATTCATGACCATTTACATATGCATAATGTGTCTGCCAGATGGATTCCCAGGTTGCTCACACCATTCTAGAAGCGAGGACGCGTCGAGTGCTCGAGGATGAATTTGGAGATGTGCCAAGAAGATGAGTCAAAGTTTTTCAATAGACTGATTACACAGGATGAAATCTGGGTCCATCACTATGATCCAGAAACCAAAGCCCAATCAATGCAGTGGAAGCACTTGGACTCACCAACTCCAAAGGAGGCAAGGTTGCAGCCCTCCACTGGCAAAAGGCATGCTCACAGTCTTCTGGGACAAGGACGGAGTAGTTATAACAAATTTTATGGCAAAGGGTACCATAATTACAGGAGCCTATTATGCTTCACTTTTGAGGAAATTAAGGGAAGCTATCGAAATCAAGGGGCGGGGCAAGATCAGCAAAGTTACCCTCCTCCTACAGGACAAGGCTCCGGTCCACAACTCGCATATCGCCAGATCAGAAGCACGGGCGAGTGGTTATGAAATCCTACCCCATCCTCCCTACTCTCCTGACCTTGCACCCTCTGACTTTCACCTCTTCCCAGCCTTGAAGCTGTTTTTTAAAGGAAAGCGCTTTCCAGATGACGCAGCCTTGATTTCTGAAGTCATGTCGTGGTTGGGGGACCAACCTAGGGTGTTCTACAAAAACGGTATCCAGAGCTGCATCAAACGATGAGAGAAATGCATAACTCTGGGTGGTTCCTATGTAGAGAAAGACAAATAACTGTGACAAGTGTCGTTGCTCTACTTGCTATGGGAAGTGGGTCAGGGTCATTACTTATTGCACTCCCCTCTTACAATTTATGGAAACCATCTATTTTATATGTATCTATTTATTTATTTTATATTTAACTGGCAAAACTACGCGGCATTACGTGAGGCAAATTGTAATTTATTTCTTTTAAAACATCTCTCTCTATCCCTCTTTGAATTCCCCTCTTTTTACCTACTCGTCTTTCTGGTTGTTTGTTTTGTAATTTTACTTTTACCTTGGCATATATACACAGAGATCACCTGAGACTTATATTATTATTATTAATATTATTATCATTTTTGTTATTATTAGGCTGTTTCTTTTTATATATAGCGCTTACACAATTTTTAGCTAGTGTTGAGTAAAATAATTTGGCGTTCAATTTCACTTATGTCGGATAAATGATATGTAAGACGTCAAGAGAGAGTTATTGTTCTGTGGCCAATGTTGGTCCCATATTTTTAGTTTGATTCTTCCAAAGACATTTCTAAGTGAGCATGTCAACATATATAATGAGTATGTTGGGCTTAGGGTTAGGTTGGTAGTGTTTTCTTTTTATTAAAAATTTAGGCTTTAAGGTTGTCAAGAAGTGATAGCTTAATGAATAAAATCAAATGTACTTATGAACAAAATGAAAGAAATATTGAACAAGAAACTCACACCTTACACCAATTAAACTAAATTGTTTACTCAGAAAATTGAGAAGAAAAAAGAAAAAATATATATGAAGCAGAACATTCCGTATCAATTAAAAATTCGTTTACTCTTCCGATTTGTTTCGGATTTAAGTATCATGCCCAAACTCTTTTTTCTGTTGTGTTTACAGTTAATGGGTTCTTAATACGCAAAAAGGTGACATAATTATATAATTGCATCTACGCTACGAAATAGGTGTTATCAAAAATTGAACATTTTAACACGCTGAAAGAAATAAGTGGTAAAATGAACAATATTGTGGAATTTGGAATGTAGACTTTTCGCCATTTGTTTGTATATGCACTTTTATTATATCTAACATACATCATAAGTAAATTTTGTTATATTTAACATACATCATAAATAAATTTTATTATATTTAACATACATCATAAGTAAATTTCGTTATATTTAACATACATCATAAATAAATTTTGTTATATTTAACATACATCATAAGTAAATTTTGTTATATTTAACATATATCATAAGTAAATTTTATTATATTTAACATACATCATAAATAAATTTTATTATATTTAACATACATCATAAATAAATTTTGTTATATTTAACATACATCATAAATAAATAGATTGCGAAAAATAATTAGTGAAATATGTCCCCATATAATTTTCCAAGAAAATACTTTAAAAACATTGT
>NC_136524.1:5333863-5351363 GCF_053919585.1 Euprymna scolopes
AATCTCAATACCTCTTATGTCAAATCTCGAGTCTCTAGACCGAAAATTGACAGAGTTATTTAGTAGGGACATGTACACAGACACACACACAGATATTTTCACTTATATATAAGAACATTCACCTTATTTACCGCCTGTCATGGCGAAGTATATCTTCTCTCTTCTTAAACTGAAAATGGTCTTGTACCCTTTTAATTTTGTAATTTTCTTGCCCGATGAGATTATTTATGATCGAAACGGTCTGCAAATCGTAGCAAGATATGACTATATTTACATAAAGAATAAAATATATATATATATATATATATATGTATGCGTATGTGTGTGCGTGTGTGCGTGTGTGTGTGTGTGTGTGAGAGAGAGAGATTTCATCATTTTTATAAATATTTTCTTAACATTTCTTGGTTCTCAAAGATTTTCAATTTAAAATTGAATAAATTACAATTATTATTTATTCATCAAATTCAAAAAAAAGAATTACAATAATGTAAATCCTTAATCCGTAGATTTGCATTTGATGAAGCATTTTTGCTCAGGAGATGTTATTACATTATATTATTAGATTTGCATATGAAGCATTTTTATTACCAACCCAAATAAATATCGGCCTTTCAACAGGTGTTGTTTCTTCAGAGCCAACCAACTTCAAATAGGTTGACGTACCATAGAATGCAGAAGCTGCCTTTCGCTGATCGAAGCTCGGACAATAAGCGTCAATCAGATGTGTGACTTTCGTGTGGTCAGAGAATTAATTGACGCCGTCGATGCTTAAGTTATTGCGGCTAACGGTGGACAATAGCATAATACAAAATCACACCTGCCGTAGTTGAAGAGAACACAGAAGATGGGGGGAGGTAGTCTACCGCAGACACCTGCAGCATGCATTAAAAACCGGACGGCCCGATTGCAAACGGTTATGACTGCCGTAGCGCATCAATAGCTCTTACTCACTTATATCCAACCCATTTACACTATGTTTTTTACTTACACACACACACACACACACACACACACACACACACATATATATATATATATATATATATATATATATATATATATATATACACGTTTTGATAATAGAAGAAATATAGTTGTAATGTATATGTTCAATAAAGGTATTTCAAAATTGACACATTTCATTAAGCTCAATAAATATAGATTTTTACTTTCAGAGCATATATATCGTCAGTAAACATTCCAAAACCACACATATACTGATATAAGTCATATTATTTCATTTCTGGTAATAGTACGTCTTACACGTGTTTCGTTGAATGGTATTTTTGTTGTGCATTGAAATGTGTCTCTGATGAGTTGTTTGATTACATACCTTACTAGTAATAAAACATTAGTAATGTAATATAAATATATTGCTGGTTTTGAAATATGTACTAACTAACTAACTAACTATATATATATATATATATATATATATATATATATATATATATATATATATATATATATATATGAGATCTGTGCTGAAATACACGATATATCGTAAAATGAAAATTTCATGGAGACAAGATGTACGAAAAACACAAAACAAAAAACAAGTTAAAAACAGAAGAAAATCATCAGAAACGACAGATTTACAGGAAGAAAAAAAACACGGCGAACTATTTTAGGCTTGTTCGTAATTATTTGAATAAAAAAATTATATTTTGTACCAATCAGAAAGCATTCTGGATATATTTGAAATGTTGAAATGGTGTTTCTGGGAACTATTTCGATTCCTTAAAATGCCAAATGTTTCTTCAATAAAACCAGTGGTTCACAGTTGCCCTGGGAACATAGATGGATGCCGTTGGTAACACACAAACACACACAATTCCTTGACTGATTATCGTCTCCCAATCTGTATAAACTTATTCACTATAATATTTCCAACATTTCTAGCTGGATTTCTTTTTTCAACATTATAAACAAAGAACATTGACTCTTATTAATTAACTTTCAATTATAATTTACTTGTGAGGGTGTGGTGGCGCTCAGCTTTGCCCGGTCGTAAAATAACCTTAAATATGATATTTTAATTCGTCTAGATTTCGTATATATTATTATAAAGTCATCGTTTAAAAAGGAAAAGAAGTATTTGGGTTCCATCACCTAGAATCGAAGCCGAAAGCAAAACTGTCGTATTAAAAGCTGGCCCCGTTACCACGTTACCAGCGTGACACGCATACGAACTGATTAAAAATACATTAAGATGAATGTACAAAATGTACAAAGATCTTTTCAATTTTGACCCCTTTTACACTCCTTATAAATTATTTAAACCTGCTAAAGACCCATAAAAGAAAGGTCAATACAAATCCAATCATTTGAAGCCGTGAGCGCCACTCTGCGACTTTTTGTTTAGGAAGAGATAGGGTTTGAAATTATGTAGAAAGACAGACAGATAGATAGGTATACAAACAAACATAGTGAGTTTTATGAATTAGATTTCATTTAGCATAGAAGTTTTGAAAAGATTTCCTGACCCCTGTAACGTTTTTTTTTTTTTTTTTGATATCTCAACTAATGAATCCTCTCTACAAATATTCACCAACATTGAATGGTTTTCTCATTGCTGTAAACTTCCATTTTAAACACACATAAACTATCTCTTTAGTGAGTGTATGCTTTCTGAACTCATTATTTTGTTTTTGCTTAACGTATAACATCTCTCTCGTTTGCTCACATTTGATGATGAACCTTAAATTCTTTTTCACTGGAAATATTTCCTCAAAACGGGCTCATCAGAAAAATGCTTCTCTCCTTACAAAACTTTCAAATATGTAATACTGGGCCGTGTTTGCTTGCGATTATTTGTAAGAGAACTGATTAAGGAATAAGATCCGATTCTGTTGTTTACGTTAAAACGTGATGAGAGAAGAATTCCATTGGTTTTGGAATGAATGATTTTTGCGTTCTTAACTTTATTTAATAACACAAGATGTGACAGCGCTGGAAGACATACACATGGCCAATTCCCCTTTACCTTTGCGAATGTTGGAGGAAGGGCGCTGAGAATCGTTTGGAAACTGCGGAGATGTGGTCTTTAAGGATAATTCTACAAAAGACCGAATGCAAAGGAAACTGGAGAAACGTGATCACCGATCTGCGATAACAGGCCTGATACCTGAAAAAGAAGAAGAAGAAAAAGAAGAAGAAAAAGAAGAAGAAGAAAAAGAAAATAAGAATATATCAAAAAATGATATTATTTACTCACTAGGACTAGTCACACAAGCCATCAAAGATTGCTCTTTTAGAACCACTTGTTGTATACCCTGGATATAGTGATTGACAAGTCTCTCAGATTTCCGGTACTCTTCACCTCTTTTGATAACCTTTGTAAAAAATTTGCGTTATCACAACAGTCGCTTATCATTGATTATTATTATTATTATTATTATTATTATTATTATTATAGTTGTTGTTGTTGTTGTCACATTAATTTCACAGTGTTTTGATGTTTTACACTGTTTTTTTTTTTTTTTTTAGTCAAGAGTGGGCTTTTGCGCCAAAGCTAGTGAGTATATTCGAAGAGTACAGTAGATAGAAAACACCTGGCGCAGGATGTTTGCTGAGCAAAGCAGAACTGACTTCTTGTTATTACTCCTACTGCTATTATTATTATTATTATTATTATTATTATTATCATTATTATTATTATTATCATTATTATTATTATTATTATTATTATTATTATTATTATTATTATTATTATTATTATTATTATTGGGTTTAGATATATTTAAAATATACGAAGTAATCTTTATGAAAATACAACAACCTACAATCCATAACATTACGTAGCATTTTAAAATGCTTAACATAATATAGTTTAATTGAATACTCAAACGTAATACAGTAAATTATTGTATTCAAGTGTAATTTGCGCCCGGGAAATGTCGGGCATTCAACTAGTAATATTTTAAAATATTAAATGTTATACAATTTCATCCTGGGACGCTCATTGAACTCTCGGAAATTGTTGCAAAAGGCTTTATAAATAATGAACATGTAACACCTATATTTTCGAACCTTGAGAAAGCATATGAAACCATTTGAGAATATGGTATTATAAAAGATCTCCACAGTATTGGACTAAGTGGCAGACTGATTGAATTTATAAAAAAAATTCTTTAAAAGATAGATCCTTCCAAGTACGCATAGGATCAACCCTATCAAACTTGTACAATGGAGACGTAGGAATACCTCAAGACAGCATATAATCAGCAAATCTCTTCAGCATTAAAATTAACAAAATCTTAGAAAACTTACTCCTGACTTCCACAGCTCTGTCTAAGTAAATGATTGCTCAATCAGCTATAGAGCAAAATGCATTTAAATTATTGAGAGAAAATTACAACAGTAATAACATTAATAGATGGACAAAAATTTTTTTTTTAATTTTCCCAAACTGTCTAAAGTCGTGTATCCACTGCGCAATGAATCTAAATAATACGAATGCTTTTGATTTGATTAACCAATTCATCATCAAGCATTGTAAGTGGTTGTGCGTGCTTACAACTGCGTTTTAATTGGTAAGCTTTTTAAACGGCTATTAATTTACGGCTTTGAAATAAGCGTCTATAATTTGGAGATGTTGTACGTGGACATGATTACGTGCTGGGAATGTGAACAATTCCAAAAGTGATTTCATTGCTTAACGACTTAGAATTCGGCAACGTTAGTTACAATGCGGACACTTTAAACGATGTGACTAGTTTTGTTTTTTAATCCACATTATTGATTGTGAAATGACTTGTTTTTATAGAAACACAAGCATTTCAGCCCGGCGTTGCCCGGGTGTTTGGAGGTGTATGTTGAGCAAAAAAAAAGTAGTTAATTTTTTAAATTTTGACCCCTATTATAACCCCTTAACATTTATTGTTTTGGGCTCAAATCAAGTTATAAAGTTATGTGCATGTCCAAGGAACATATATCTAAAATTTCAAGTGTTTAGACCCAAAATTGGCGGAAGAGTTTGGTAGAGTTCTCAAAGGTCAAATCGTTGAACTTGGACCTCTTACAGACAAATTTCTGACCGAAAATGGATTACGAAGATTTTCCCAAATCTCCATACCCTGTATATGAAATTTCGAGTCTGTAGACTGAAAATTGACAGAGTTATTGCGTAGGGAAATGTACACAGACAGACACACACATGCGCATACACACACGGACAGTTTTACTTTTATAGATATATAGATATTCAAGAATGTAACTATTTTGAGGCTTGTATCACGGTTTTTTATGCATACTATATATATATATTATATTAATGTTAATCTTTTGATATTCTTATCACTGTGTTATATATATATATATATATATATATATATATATATATATATATACATATATATATGTGTGTGTGTGTGTGTGCGTGTGTGTGAAAAAATATATATTCGGCATATATATATATATATATATACATATATATATATATATATATATATATATATATATATATAGTAAACATTTAGCTGAAATATTAGAAGAAAAACCCCATAGGACCATCGTATACCACAATGATTTTCAAGTAAAATAAAACATTTATAAAGGCATAAACGTCATACGAGAACGGTATGCAGTGATCAAGCGACTAAATTTTCGCGATCTCGCACGGAACACAGATTACCGTTATTTTCATGTCAATACACAGTGGTCAACTGTACCGAAACAAGCACATATATATATATATATATATATATATATATATATATATATATATATATATATATATATATATATATATATATATATATATACTAGCTGTACCCTGCCATGCCTTGCTGTGGCTCAATTTGGTTGAATGGAAAATTCTAATAAAAAGAGAAAAGGCATGTTTCTTATATTCTTAGTACAGCAATCCACTCGAAAAAATTTTTTAAAAAAAGGCGAAAATGAAAAAACATGGTACTCTTGTAGAATTGGTTCCGGATCCTGAGGAGTTACCGTCAATCATGGCTTGGGCTCGACCAACATTCAGTAGATTAAGCCGAACATTTCTAAAATGTTGAATTTCTAAATATTTTTTTTTATTATTGTATTCAAAATTGTGAGTTTTTAATTAATATTTGGGTGAGGGGAGTTACTATACACAGATTCGAAAAAGTTGTCCAAAAACAAATAAACGAAAGCAAATGTAAGGTAAATTATGTGTCTACCTAACTGGATAACTTTTTAGTGCTTTTATTTAATGTAAAATGTTTAATCTACTCGAAAAACTCAGTGTTTATCGACGTATTTGAAAAAGACGAATGGTCGCGGACTCTGTTGAATACGTTAAGTTTGGGAAAATCAGTTAAAAACTAGACAAAACTGTGCCAGACACCCACTGATTATATGTTCTCGTGACATAGGCTGACATATTCGGTGGGTTTCTGACAGTATTTTGTATATCTTTTTTTAGTTTTTAATCATTTTCCCAAACTTAACATCATCAACAGTGTCCGCCACCATTTGTATTTTTCAAATACACTGATAAACACTGTTTTTCGAGCCGACTAAACGTTACAGTAAATAAAATGGGGTTGTATTACTAAACACAGAAACGAAATATTTTAAGGGGGTCATAATAGGGGTCAAAATAAATATAACAAATAATTGTTATCAAAGGCAAGATAAGTTACTTTTCTACCTTACTGGATAAGATTATAGTGTTTTTATTTAGTGTAAAATGTTTAATCGGTTCGAAAACATGTAGTGTTTATCTGTATATTTGAAAAATACAAAGGGTAGCAGACTTTGTTGAACACGTTAAGTTTGGGAAAATAAGTTAAAACTAAAGAACTATACAAAATACTGTCAGAAACTCACTGAATATATGTTACCGTGACATAAGTAGGCATGTATTCGGTGGTTTTTAACAGTATTTTGTATAGTTTTTTTTGTTTTAACTCATTTTCCCAAACTTAAAGTGTTTAACACAGTCTGCTGCCATTTGTAATTTTCAAATATAGCAGTACACCCTGTGTTTTTCGAGCCAAATAAACATTTTACATTAAAAAAAACTAAAATTATCCATTTCGGTAATAAAGTAATATATTTTGCCTTTGATAATATTTGTTATACATTTATTTTTTGACAACTTTTTCGAATCTATATGTACAGTAGTACAAACCCAATAAAAACACTAAAAATTATCCAATTAGGTAGAAAAGTAATTTATCTTGCCTTTGAAAATGTTTACTTGTTATATATTTGCTTTTGTGTACAACTTTTTCAAGTCTTTGTGCAAGTACACACCCAAAGGGGGTATTTTTCTGTCTATTTTTATTTTTGGTACCGCGGTTAAATTTAAATTTCACAATATCGTTTTTTTTTGGGGGGGGTATTTTTTATATTAGGTCCACCTCCACAATTTTCTACTATGCTGAATAAGAAAATCTCATTTAAAATTTGCAGAGGCAAGTACTTTTTGAGATATAAAGTCCTGTACTATGCACTATAATTCACTGGTGGCCATGAACAAACACTCCCAACATCCCTATATTAAGAACGGCTTTTGGAATAAACAACACCCATGCCTAACCACGTATTTTAACCTTTTACCTGTCTTTCGTCTGTTAAAAACGGTCTTTTGGAATAAATACCAGCATTCTCCCCATGTTAAGAACGGCTTTCGGAATAAACACCTCAGCCTTGTGGAGGTGAACCTAATATGAAAATTTACCTTTTGTTTTTTAATAAATTGTTAGTTGAAAGCACAGAATAGTGACAAAACATCATCCCATCTCCTTAGTAAGAATGGCTGAAAAAATAACGGTTTTCTTGATAAAAACTTTTCTGTATTTCACTTAACAATTTCTGGTGCTAATGCACTTACTGATCCACGCTATTTTTTTTTAATCGTATTTCCAAGTTAAATTAAAGTTTTATTATGGTCTTTTATTCAATTGTAAGGTTAGAGTACAGAATAGGTACAAAACACCCTCCCCCCCTATGTTAAGAATGGCTTTTTAAATAATGTTATTATTTCAGCACGGATCACTTTCTGCATGAATACCTAATATTTTTTATTTTATTTTATTAAAAAAAGATATCGTGAAATTATAAAAAAATAAAAAGATATTGTGAAAGTTGAATTTAACTTGAAAAAATAAAAATAAAAAAACAATGTGAACGGCGCGTTCAACATTGTAACCGGAGCTTATTTGGCAATAAGCTCACGTTAGTCGATTAATAGGTGCTAATGCACTTACTGATCCGCGCTAATTTTTAAATCGTATTTATAAGTTTGATTAAAGTTTTATGGGGTTTTTTTTTTTTTGGTATTTTTTTAGATTAGGTTCACCTCCACAATTTTCTTTTAAATAAGGACTTTTGTAGGGTTTCGACTATGCAAAATACGGAAATTGCATTGTAATTTTGCAGAAATAAGTAGTTATCGAGATATAAATAGTTGTTTTATGCATTGTATTCTCTGGCGGCCATCTTTGTTACGCGCGTAGATTTGTTTATGACTCGCGCGTAAAAACGATGGCCGCCAGAGATTACAATGCATTATACAATTTTATATCTCGATAACTACTTATTTCAATGCGATTTCCGTATTCAGCATTGTCGAAAACCAATATAAGTCGTCATTTAAAAGAAAATTGTGGAGGTGGACCTAATCTAAAAATTTACCTTTTTTTATTCAATTGTAAGGTTAAAGTACAGAATAGGTACAAAACACCCTCTCCTCCCCATGTTAAGAATGTTTTTTTTTTTAAATAATAACCTTATTATTTCAGCACGGACCAATAAGTGCATGAGTACCCAATTTCTTTAATAAAGAAAAAGCATTCATATTTTCTTATGAAAAAACAACTTCTGTTAAAAAAAGAAAAAAGTGTACTTTCAATTTTGTTAAAAATGGTTTTCTTAAAAAAAGAAAGAAAACATTAATCCGTACTCATGCACTTATTGATCCGTGCTGAAATAATAACCTTATTATTTTAAAAGTCATTCGTAACATGGGGAGGGGAGGGTGTTTTGTACCTAAAAACATATCATAAAACTTTAATTAAACGTGAAAATACGATTTTTAAAAAAGCGCGGATAAGTAAGTGCATTAACACCGATTTATTATTTAAGCGCGTTGCCAATCTGTAAATTTTCTTCTAAAAAACCTGTACTTTCACCTAACAATTTATAGTTTTAATAATAAAAATTCATATTTTCTTATATCGAAACAGTTTTTAAAAGTTCATATTTTCTTATATCGAAACTGTTTAAAAAAGCAAAAACAAAACGACAACTTCAACTTCAACTTTTATGCTTCAACTCAAAGCGCAAGCGAGCAACTTTTTTTGCCTGATATAATAAAGAAAAAAAATTTTGATTAAAAAATTTGGAAGATAAAAAATGAATTTAAATTTTTAAAATAGGGAATGTTTTTTTACTTATCGAGTAAACAGAAAATGAAATCTAGTTCGTCTCGTCAAATCGTGGTGTATGAAATGAATTGAAACGGAAATTCAGTTCTATCAATAAAAAAGTCCGCAATATGGGCTTACGAAAAATATTTTTATTTTATTTAATATTTTCATAATTGGGCTGTTAATTTATTTTAATAACATGGAAACATCCCTCGACTTTAAGGATGGATTGTCTGAAAATTGCAAATAAATTGGTAATGTAGAAATATGGTTTTATTGATTTTGAACGAACCAAGAATTACATTTTTATATATATATATACTTGCTGTACCCTGCCACGCGTTGCAGTGGCTCAATTTGGTGTAATAGAAAAATTTAATAAAAGATAAAATGCATGTTTCTTATATTAGTACAGCAATCCACTGCAAAAAGTGAAAAAGAAGGCGAAACTGAAAAAAATGGTACTCTTGCAGAATTTGATCTGGATCCTCAAGAGTTTCTGTCAATCATTCATGTTTTGGACTTGACTAACAATCAGTGGATGAAGCCGAACGTAGCAAAAATGTTGAAACGCTAAATGTTTTTTTTTGTTGTTGTTTTAAAAAATGTGATTTAGTAATTAACATTTGGTTGATGGTGGGGGGAGGGGGGTTACTATACACGGATTCGAAAAAGTTGTCCAAAAACACATAAATGAAAGCAAAGGTAAGGTAATTTACGTTTCTACCTAATTGGATAATTGTTTAGTGTTTTTATGTAATGTAAAATGTTTAATTGGCTCAAAAAACAGAAATGGTCGCGGATTCTGTTGAATACGTTAAGTTTGGGAAAGTAAGTTGAAAACTAAAAACTATACAAAACAGTGTCTGAAACTCACCGAATATATGTTACCATGACATAGGCTGGCATAATCGGTAGTTTTCTGACAGTATTTTGTATAGTTTTTTTAGTTTTAACTCACTTTCTCTAACTTAAAGTAATCTACACTGTCCACCACCATTTGTAGCTTTCAAATACACCAATAAACACTGTTTTTCGAGCCGACTAAACGTTACATTAAATTAAAAGGGTTTATATTACTAAACACAGATACAAAGAAGTTGTCAAAAAATAAATATATAACAAATAAATGTTATCAAAGGCAAGAAAAGTAAGTGTTCTACCTAACTGGATAAGATTTTAGTGTTTTTATGTAATGTATAATCGGTTCAAAAACATTCAATGTTTATCGGTATATCTGAAAAATACAAATGGCGGCAGACTGTATCGAACACGTTAAGTTTGGGGAAATTTTGAGAAAATGAGTTTAAACTAAAAAACTATACAAAATACTGTTAGGAACTCACTCAATATATGTTACCATGATGTAGGCTGGCATATAATCGGTGGTTTTAAACTTTTGCTCGATACAGGTGACGACTTTTAAAAGTCCCCTTTAGTGATTACCTGGTTTGAGGATATTTGTACAACTAAACGGCAAATCTGCTCAAAAAAATCCGGTATTATTTTACTTTAAGGCCCGTTTCACGTTCATATATAACGAAATATTTTATTGTAGATTTCGGTGTGCTAAAAACGAATCTGCAAACCGTTTACGTAGCAAAAAAAAAAGTTTTCATGATATTCATGAAATTACTTTTTCGAAAAGTGGGTGATCACTTTTCAATCTAAATTTAACTTAGAATTAGCACCCACTTTCTGGCCACCTGTTTCTTGGCTAAAAAGTTTTTTGTTTGATTTCTTTTGCATGGTAATAACCCCTGAACTCTGGGACTATTTTCCATTTAACAGCCGTAGCCTTCGTTTACGCTATGCGTAAGCATAAACGAAAGCTGTTTAGCCAATAAACATGGGAAAAAATCCCCCCTCTCTCAGGTGGCTAGAAAGTGGGTGCTCATTTTAAGTTAAATTTACATGGAAAAGTGATCGCCACTTTTTCGAAAAAGTAATTTTTTCATATCATAAAAACTATTTTTTTGCGACGGAAACGGTTTGCAGATTTTTTTGTTATTTACGAACGTGAGACGCACGGCCCTAAATCGAAAATTATATCAAAAATCCGGGGGAAAATAGTTTTCAATAAAAACAGCAAATGAATTCGATAGAAAAAAAATGGATGCTATTTTTTTTCTTTCTGTGTGTTTCTTGGCTAAAAAGTCTTTTTGTTTGATTTCTTTTGCATGGTATTAACCCCTGGACTCTGGGACTATTTTCCATTTCACAGACGTAGCCTTTGTTTATGCTATGCGTGAGCATAAACGAAAACTGTTAAATATGCATTCGCGTATCAAACTGTCAAAAAAACCTTTAAGCCAATAAACACGAAAATAAATGCCCCTTCCTCAGGTGGCCAGAAAGTGGGTGCTCATTTTAAGTTAAATTTAGATGGAAAAGTGATCACCCACTTTTCGAAGAAAAAAATTTCTTCAGATCATGAAAACTATTTTGGTACTCCTTGAGCGTTGAGTTCCATGGCGACCCGCAGAATTATTTAATGGTCGTTCCCTTAGTACCCCCCTAGTCAAGGCTAACGCATGCGCACGTAACATTTTTTTATTTATTTACTTACGTGGTGGAGTTTCTATACTGATAGGTTTTTTGAAATTTTTTCACTGGATTATTATTGATTAAACACTAACCAGATTATGAAAAAAAAATTGAAAAAAAAAATCATTTCAACATTTGATCACTTTTTAGTTACCACGTTCTGGTAAATCGGTCACTTTTTATTTATTTATTTTTTTTTTCTAAATACGGAAGTGTCTTCGGGAGATATAAAATGGTCGCATGTGGACGAAGCAATGTATCGGGAGGCGTACGGGATTAAAAATTATTGGTAAATTTTTAGATTAGGTCCACCTCCTACATTTTCCTTTTAAATGGCGACTTGAAATGGTTTTCGACTATGCTGAATACGAAAATCGCATCGAAATTTTGCAGAAATAAGTAGTTATCAAGATATAAAAAGTTGTATTATGCATTGTAATCTTTGGCGGCCATCTTTTTTACGTGTGTGTATTTGTTTATGGCGCGTGTGCACGTAAAAAGATGGCCGCCGAAGAATACAATGCATAATACAACTATTTATTTCCGCAAAATTTCAATGCAATTTACGTGTTCAGCATACTCGGAAACCTATAAATGTCGTCATTGAAAGGAAAATTGTGGAGGTGGACCTAATCTAAAAAAACACCAAATTATTAAACATTACTCCAGCATGTTAGTGACATTTATAATACTTTAAAAAAAAATTAAAAAGAAACAAAACAAAAGTTTTGAAAAAAAATTCACCTTTCACAAAAACAATTTTTAAAAAAACCACAAACTGACTAAATAAGTAAAAAAAAAAGTAATTAAAAATCTCGAAACCTTACTTTCATGAAAACAATAAAAAAAAGTCCTGTTCTCTCTATTTTTTTTCTTTGAGAAACAAATATATTTCTGACTTACAAATGCGGTAGAGACTCATTATTTTTACTTTCTATGGTTTTGATATACCGCGTTTTTATTGCTTACAAAATGGGTGACTGATTTATCAGAACGTTGTAACTAAAAAGTGAGCACCACTTTCAAATGTCGAAATAATGATTTCTTTTTTACATTTTTTTTTAATAATCTGTTTAATTAGTGTCCAATCAATAATAATCCAGTGAAAAAAATTCCAAAAACCTATAAGTATAGAAATTAAGCATGGGAGTAATGGTTGTACAACAACGTCGCCTTTCGCACTTTTACAAACATTTTTTAAAAAAAAGTAACTAAACCATTTATTGATAATTTGTCACGTGTACAAACATTTATTTATTTACGTAGGCTTAACTCCTTTCATGAATAAGAAAAGTTTTACTCTTTAAGAATAATAAAAGGAAAAAGTTACTGAACATTTATAAAAGGACTTCTTTTCATGAAGGCCAGAGGAATAGTTGGCCGAAAAGTCGTGAAACAACAACTAATAAAGATGAGAATAATAGTCCGCAATAAATAAAAATGGTGCTAATGCAGAGAGCGATCCGCGCTATTTTTTAAATCATATTTCCACGTTTAAATAACGTTTTACGATATTTTTTTTTATTTATTCAATTGTAAGGTTAAAGTACAGAATAGGTACAAAACATCCTTCCCTCCCCATGTTAAGAATGGCTTTTTAAATAATAACATTATTTCAGCACGGATCACTCTCTGCATGAGTAATCTTATATCGAAAAACAAAAAAAAACTCAAAAGCAAGCAACAAACTTTTTTTTTGGCCTTATATAATAAAGAAAAGATGTGTAAATTAAAAAATTTGGAAGATAAACAAATGAAATATGTTTGTTTTTTTTTACTTATCGAGTTAACAGAAAATGAAATCTTTCGTCAATTCGTGGCTGTGAAATGAATCGAACCGGAAGTTCAGTTTTATCAACAGAACAGATTCGCAGTGACGGTTAAAAAATATATTTATTTTACTTAATATTTTAATTTTAATTAGGTAAATTTATTTTAATAACATAAAAAACATACCTCGACTCTAAAAATGGGTTGTCTGAAAATTTCAAATAAATTGGTAACGTAGAAATATGGTTTTATTCTTTTAGAACGAACCAACTTTACATTTATATATATATATATATATATATATATATATATATATATATATATATATATTATATTATATATGTATTATATATATATATATATTATATAATATATATTGAGGATTTCTAGTCGGCCAATTAGCTTTCTAGTATCCACCGCGCGGTGGATACTAGAAAGCTGATTGGCCGACTAGAAATCCTCAACATATATAAAAACAAGAAGCAACGACAGAATTCGCGCATAAGCCTGACGAATCATATAGTGGATGAAACGCAGAATATTCAGTGTAGCTTAATCGCCATATATATTTTATAAATTACTAACTAGCTCTACCTACGTATTGAGCACTTTTGAAGTAAATACTTAAAGTTTACGCATAAATCTATACTTTCATATATTAAATTTATGCGAATAAATGAAGTAGTTATACTTAGCTCCTAAAACAGTCGAGCACTTTCAAAAGAATTTATTTCACCACATTAAAAATAGATATGGAAAGAGTTAATTTCGAAACATCGCTAAAAAACATCCCCACACCCAGCAAGCATAGCTATATTATTAAATTAATCCAAAAAACAGATGAACTAATACGCAGAATGCGATAGCGAGCAAATTTCTTCCTTAAAAATGAAAACGTAAACAAAAAAGAATCCTATGGTTTTAAAACCCTTAAAAATGCGAAAACAGTAGACCTCTTGATAAACTTTGAAAATGACCTTTTAAACGGAATTAAAAACCTAGAATTCCACAATCAACCTAACAATTTCCAACGGAAACTACACAAAATCGTTAGAAACATAAACAACTCTAATAAAATCTTTGTAAAAGCAGATAAAACAAGAAACTTTTATAAAATAGATAAGCAAGAATATAACAAACAACAAACTAATCACAGAAAACATTACAAAAAACTACAAAAAACTAGACACAAACAAATGCGATTACATAGATATAATAAATACTGAAAGTAAACAAATTACCGATAAACTAAAAATTAGCGATAAAGTTGGCAAATTGAAACCTAGAGAGTCATACATTCTGCTTAAAGACCACAAATGGGACTTTAATAATAATCCCAGCACCCGCCTGATAAATCCAACTAAACCAGAAATAGGTAGAATTAGCAAAACTATACTTTCTAGAGTAAACAAACAAATCAAACAGGACCTAGAACTAAACCAGTGAGCAAATACTACCGAAGCAATCACCTGGTTTAAAAATATAGAAAACAAAGATAAATGTACGTTCATAGAGTTTGACATCATAGACTTTTATCCCTCGATATCCGAAGAACGTTTTAACATTGCCCTAGAATTTGCCGAGGTATACACTGATATATCCTCAGAAGAAATCAACATAATTAAAAAATGTAGAAAATCAGTTCTAATAAATAACAATAACCAATGGATAAAAAATAAAATGAAAAATTCATCCGATTTGGCGATGGGTGCCAGAGACTCTGCAGAGGCATCAGATCTTGTGGGATTATTCATTATATATATCACAAGCATATTCGATACTACGGATATCGGCCTATATAGAGATGACGGACTAGCTATAATAAAAAACTCCAACAAAGTCAAGGGAGAAACCTTTAAGAAAATCATACACAAAGAAATGAAAAAATTAGGCCTAAAAGCGGACATATCAGCTAACATAAAAATAACAAACGTCCTAGACGTCACGTTAAACTTAGATAAAAACACATATGAACCATACTTAAAAGATAACGCTACTCCAATTTACGTAAACCCTAAGTCCAACCACCCACCATCAATTATAAAACATATTCCTAACTCGATCGTTAGTAGACTCAGTAATAACTCAAGCGACGAAAATGCATTTAACAGGTCATCCAATATTTACGAAACAGCCCTAAAAAATAGTGGATACAAAAATATCGATATCAAATATAAGCAACAAAACACCAACAACTATAATAAAATTAAAAACAGAAGAAAAAGAACTATAATTTGGTATACGGCCCCATACAATCAAATGTTAAAAACAAAACTTGGCAAGAAATTTCTAGATCTTATTGAAAAACACTTTCCCGCAACCAACCCCTTACACAAAATCTTCAATAAAAATACCTTGAAGTTATCTTACAGTTGTTGCGAAAATTTAGAGATGATAATTAAGGCACATAATAACAAAATACTAAATGAAAACAATGTAAACAACAACAAAATAAACAATAAAAAAGTACACACCATGACAGAAATAAAACCAACACTAGCAGAAATAATAATAATAATAATAATAATAATAATAATAATAATAATAATAATAATAATAATAATAATAATAATAATAATAACAAACCAACCCCGGGCAAGAATAACCATACCATAAATAAAAATACTAATAACGAACAAGATAAATGCAATTGTAGACACCGCACACTTTGCCCAGTCCAAAATAAATGTCTAACAAAAAGCGTAGTTTATCAAGCAACAATATTTTCGAAAGAAACCCCGAATAACAAGAAATATTACATAGGCATAACTTCCTTAGATTTCAAAACCCGATACTATAACCACAAAAGCACATTCAAAAATAAAAAAAACACCGTATAAAAACCACACTAGCGAATAAATACTGGGAACTCAAAGAAAGCGGACATTCGTCGGTAGTCGAATGGAAAATAATGAGACAAGCTACCACATGCAGACACTTAGACGACCCATGTAAATTATGCCTCCATGAAAAATTTTCTATCCTGTACTTTAAAGAACCTCAAAATCTATTAAACTGTAGGCGGGAAATAGCAAACAACTGTGTTAACAAAATAAAACTTACTCTAGGATAGCGATACAAAATAGCTTTAAAACTAACAATAACAATATGAAAAAAAACAAATAAATAAATTAAATAAACATGAATATACATAAACGACCACATACATATATGTATATGTATATATATATATATATATATATATATATATATATATATATATATATGTGTGTGTGTATGTATATGTATGTGCATTGTTGTGTGCACATAGGTATATTTATATGTATAAAAAAAAGGAGAACGACCACCTAAACCCACTAACCTAGTTCTAAAACAGATCCTTTGTTTGATAAAATGCATGCCCATTGGCTGGTAGGAAAGGGGCGCGGTGGATACTAGAAAGCTGATTGGCCAACTAGAAATCCTCAACATATATAAAAACAAGAAGCAACGACAGAATTCGCGCATAAGCCTGACGAATCCTATAGTTGGATTAAACGCAGAATATTCAGTGTAGCTTAATCGCCATATATATTTTATAAATTACTAACTAGCTCTACCTACGTATTGAGCACTTTTGAAGTAAATACTTAAAGTTTACGCATAAATCTATACTTTCATGTATTAAATTTATGCGAATAAATGAAGTAGTTATATATATATATGTATATATATACTTTATTTAACACCATTATAAAATGTGTTTTAAGTTCAGTCAGTCTATCTTTTGGCATGCTGTTATATTTTGTCTCTGAATTGAAATAATTACTTAGAGTTTATATTACTTTAAAAACGCCGTTCTAATGTATGATTAAACAGTA